>NW_027502040.1:0-66711 GCF_021521415.1 Bidens hawaiensis | reverse complement strand
ACCTGTAAAAGTGGTGTTAATTAACAACTAGCCTCACCAAACCAACTCATAAGCTTTAAATTGTAAAAAATAAGACTCAAAGCTGCACCTAGCTACACACTCTAGATCTATTAACGCATAACTAAGTTTCAAGTTTCAGTATATGTAAAAGATAATCAATTAACCAAAGATAAGCTTAAAACAATAAAAAAAAAAGTTTCAACAGATCAATGTACATTCTTAATACTAAAAAAACCTTTCTGCATATTACATAATGATATGATATAACGATTTGGGGTTTTTAGTCTGAGAATTGATTTAAATCAGGTAAAAGTAACGGCATTCACAAAAAAACTATTACTTACTACTTACAAAAAAACCAACAAAAAAGCCAGACTGCAGATCTATTACTGTCTATAAAGTTAAACTAAAGTTGCATAAATAAACAATAAGGTTCAAATTGCATAGGTAAATCTAAATAACCACTAGATAAAAAAATAAACTATCAACATATAAATGTAAACACACATTCAAATAGATCTATCAAAATTACAAGTCAATTCATCAAAACTCACCGAAAACAGTGTTGGTGGGGTTCATTGCAACCTGATTCTTGGCAGCATCACCAATCAACCTCTCGGAATCGGTGAAAGCAACATAAGACGGCGTCGTCCTGTTACCTTGATCATTGGCAATGATCTCAACTCGATCGTGTTGCCACACGCCAACACACGAGTACGTGGTGCCAAGATCGATTCCGATTGCCGGACCTTCACCTTTACCAGCCATTACTATCTAGAATTTGAGATCTAGCGTTTGTTGAAGAATGTGAGAATTTAGGGTTTGAGAATAATAAGAAAAGAGGGATTGTTATTATTATACGAGTTGTGAGAGGCTTGGTGGAGAGGAATGGTATATATAAGGATTGAAGGAGATTTGATGAGAGGTTCTAGAATGTTCTTAAACCCTTCGATCAGATTTATTTGTGAATTCGACGGCTGGGATTGATTGATAAATTATTACTTTTATTATTACTATTCAAGATGGGTCTGCTGCGTAAGGTTGATATTTTCCGCCCTACTTTTGGGAACAATGGGTTTCGAAAACGTGTCGACAACGCTTATTTTATTTTAAACTAGTTTGAGGCTCGTGTATTATACGGGTAATTGTTGAAAATTTTAAATTTTGACCATTAAGTGAAATACAGTCAATAAATTGATTATATATTGTTAATACAATTACAATTAAATTATAATTACATAAATTATATAACTAAGATTACACAAATATGTTACAAATAGGTAAAAACTTCATTTTGCACTACATTTTTTATTGTATTTGCATGTATACATTTTTTATCAAAAATCAAAATTTTTAGTCAGTGACTACTTGTAACTCTTATTAAAGTAACATATAGGTCTGCTTATAACTCTTGAGATAGCTATATATAACTGTCCGTGTGACAAAAAAGGTTCTCCAAGTACAAACTAACTCTAGATTGATGATAATATATATCCATGATACTAATAAAAAAATATTCGTACACATCAAATATCATAGCTTTTAGTCAATTAATATGATGTCATTCTCATGTTTATAAAAAAAAACATAACTATCAGGAAAATAAAATATACATACTAACATTAAAACCATGTTCAATTAATAGTGATAAGAATATTAGAAGATTTAAAGTTGCATAAAAAGAATGTAGTAATTCTTATTTATAATCGTTGAAAGTAGGGGTGCCACTTTTACCCGTAACATGAAACCCAACCAAAGAAAATCCGTACCTGAACCCAAACTAACCTGACCCGAGAAACTTGAACCCAAGAAAATACTAACCCGAACCTGAACCGAAGTAATTCGGGTTGGTTTTTGGGTCCGAATTCTAGGTTTCGTGTCAACCTCGAAAACTTTTAGTTTTAAAATCATATGTATTTTTAGATATTAAAGGTTAAGCCTTAGCCGCTGACGTTATCAGAATTTAGTCCAAGTCGATTGTTCTCATTCCACATATTAAAAATCGAATGTTTATTGTTTATTATTTTGAATATAAACCATAATAAACACTTTAACTAATACTTCAAAATTCACTAATCGTCTTTTGTCAATCCATATAGAGAATACTTATTATATGTAGTAATGGATTTAGTTGGAATAAACCTATAATTTTAATGTCATATATTGAAATAACTTAAAAGATAAAGACCATATATGAAAATTTATTGAAAAAAAAAAGGTGAGGAGAGCTATGGTATTGACAAGTGGCAAAAATTGTAGGCTTTTATTAGAATAGATAGATTACATTTTTTATATTAATCATCTATATCTATATCTATAATATATATAAACGAAAACATAAAAATCATACGTGTCGTGTTGTGGTCGCTCCTCTTTTTTTTGGAGTCAGCAGATTTCTTGATTTTTAAATGGAAACTTCTCATGCATTTGACCCGAATTCATGGGTATGGGTCTTACCAAACCTAGATATTCCTTAAACGGGTTATAACATCTCATTAAATTAAAAATTATTCTCACCAAATTATTGATGTAAAAATCCTATAAAATAGGATGTACTAAAATTAATATCTTATTTATTTTAAAAAAGATATATATATATATATATATATTATTTAAATTATAAAACCAATTTTATAGTAAAAAAATAAACGGGTCTTGGGTCTCATCAAACCATAAGTATACTATTAACTTTCATAAATATTATTTATAATTAAAAAACCAATTTTATAGTAAAAAAAATGAACGGGTTTTGGGTCTCATCTAATGATCTATATAATATATATAAACGAAACTATAAAAATCCTACGTGTCGCAATGTGGTCGCTCCCTCTTTTTTTGGAGTCACCATATTTGCTTGATTTTTAAATGGATGCTTCTCATGCATTTAACCCGAATTCACGGGTATGGGTCGCATCAAGCCCAGATGTTTCTTAAATGGGTTATAACATCTCATTGAGTTAAAAACTAATCTTATCAAATATTTAATATAAAAATCCTATAAAGTAAGGATATACTAAAAATTAATATCTAATTTATTTAAAATATATATATTATTTATAATTAAAAAAACAAATTTTATAGTAAAAAAACATAAACGGGTCTTGGGTCTTATCAAACTCATTTAGCTTTTAAACCGAGTTATAACATCTTATTTATTTGTGAAACAATTTATCATCTAACCATAAATATATTATTAACTTTCACACAATAAAAAAAATAAATATTCAAAAAATAAATAACGAAAATAAATAATATAAAACAACCCCCGTGATACGGGGGATAAAAACTAGTTTATACTATATAATAAATAAAGTTTCTTAATGCAACATGACATCACATAAGATAACTACTTAAGTTTTCCCACCTTTTTCTCTTATTAAATGCATTGTTATTTTTATTAATAGTTTTATATTTAACTCTTTTTTTCCTTCTTAATCAATTATTTTCTCTTTTTAATAAATATTTATTAATTAAAAATTTTAATACAAACATAGATATATTATTTAGTTTTATATAAATATGTTGTATTATTAGTAATTAATATTAAACTTTTATAAGTAACAACTTTTTACGTTGATTTAGATAAAAAAATAAATTTCAAATAAAGAAATTTTAACTTTATGTTTGTTTTGCAATGAAGATTAATAAAAGCTAATGTCAATTACTATAGATGTTTTGATTTGTTTTTTAGACAACCTGTTTTAACGCATGGTAAGTGATGTGTTTCATTATCTAAAGTTGAAATAAAAAATAAAACAAACTACTAATTTTGATATGTAGATTAAAATTACAAATATTGTATATAAAAAAATATTTAGAGATTTGTTAATTTTCAACAACTTTTTATTTCCGTATTGTGTAATATGTAATTTATTCTACCATATATTATATCTTTATATCATTTGACATATTACATTGTGTTATTATCTAAACAAATTTATTATTCTAACTCGTGTTCTACACGGGTCTTTATGCCATATGCTATTACACATGAGTGATCCTTACAAAATTTTCCCATTTCTCTCATGTTAAATATATATTTCTTTTTTCTTATTAATAGTTTTATATTTTTTCTTTTTTTTTTCTTTTCAACCTATTGTTATTGAGTGAACTGCGGTTTTCCTCCCTATGGTTTGTCGAAATCTACGGTTTTAGTCTAATAGTTTTCCCTCATCTCTCTCACATTAACTACATTTCTCTTTTTAATATTTCATTTTCAATTTTTAATAATTTCATCATAATTTAAAAGAATTAATACCATCATAAATATGTTAATGTGTTTAATATAAAATGTATTGCATTAGTTATTAATATTAGATTTTTATAAGTAACCAATACGAAACGGGTGAGTTTCTTTAACCGATTAAAATATCAAACATTGTTCATGTCAAAACAGTTTAATATTAGAATGAGTTTTGGTCCACGACTTAGTTTAAAAAAGTTGCCATTTACAACTAAGTTTTGATATAGAAAATAACAAAGAAATAATTTATGATTTATGAGTTTTCTAACAACTTTTTATTTCCAATTTGTGTAATGTGTAATTTTTTATTGTATAATATATCTTTATATATGTGATACATTTTTTTTGTATTTCACATTATATTATTATTTTAAAAAATTACTTATTCTAACCCGTGTGCTACACGAATAACTAACCTCGTAATTTAATATTTAGTAGTTACTACAAAACGATTACAATAAATTGGCAGACAAATGGGCAACAAGCTGCGCCGCAACCCCTTTTTAAATAGCAAAGTCAATCCTATTAAAAACGAAGCTTTGGGACCTAGGAGCTAAAGGGGTTCCGTGTATGACACGCTGAACCCTACTAAAAAAATCACAGCCTCTGGGCCAGGAAACAAAATGTATTAAAAGCAAATGGGAGAAAGACATGTTTAGTCTCTAAACAAGTTTTCTCGTGTTTAACAACTTTGATCGATGCAGCCTTTAACGCAGCCTGACCCACATCAAACCCATGCTCCCTGAGCCCAACAAGAGGAGACACTCATGTAAGATCCACACAATCATGTTTCCCCCTGCCCACCTCGAACACAAGAATATCAACTGGTCGTAAAGTAGACCTCCCTTCAAGAGGATCTGTGAGAAAGTTAACAAGGGCCTCAGTTTTAGTAGAAATCCCTGCCTGTTTAAGAATATCACACTAAACATCCATAACCAAATCATGTCTGTATTTAAAGCCAGGAAATTATTTGCAATGCACCGCATGGTCACCAAAAGAATCCAAACAGACCTTGCGACAAGTTGGGCAAGGCTCATCAGTCGGGAACATAGGGATCATTAACCGGCACTTAAGGATAGCCCGATACTCCAAACCTGACATATGTTGTAGGTTGGTTATCGTACTGTCATAAAAGCATATAATTTACTAAGAGCCTAGAATAGTTATGACATTTGTATAGCATATGATACAAAAATATAACATATATAACATAATATTTAATCGGTTGGTAAAACACAAGCGTTGCAATAGCAAGTCGATGTGAGTTCGATCAGCATCAATGAAGTTTGTTAGGGTTCCGGAATTGAAACCAAAAAATAATTTCGTCAAGTTAATATATTTAAAAACAAACACGTATTTAAACAAAAACGACAGCGAGTCGACAAGAAGTCAGTTGATATCGGTAAGGTTTATTTGGTCTCATCCTACTCACCTGCGTGCATACTAAAAGTCAGCTACGCTGAGTAAGTTCTAGTTAATACAAGTAGCATACAATACATCTATACACATTCTTATATACGCACCCGAAGGTACATATACATACGTAGTTCTTTACCTTTCTTCATACATTCATACAATCATACTTTCATTCTCTCCTTTTATACATACACATATACATATACCTCGTCCTATAACATTCACATATATTATTAGGGTCTGTTCCCTACATTCAAAGATATTATTAGGGTCTGTTCCCTTTCTAACCATTCCTTCAATATCTTTCCTTATAATTAATCATACCTTGATGCATACTTATTCGTTACATACTTTTACACATTCATACATCATATATAACAATCATATCTTTAATCTGTCACCTGACGGTACATGCAATATCTGAAGATCGTTCACAGCCCTTCAAGCATTCATTCATTCATTCATTAATCATATAAGGCATACACTTACCACTTAAGGTAAGTGTATTAACTAATCACATCGAGTATGCACACAGCCCCGAAAACATAACAAGGAATGGGGCTAGAAACTAACATGGATTTGGTTACGTTCTCCGTTCATGGTTAATCCTTTCCTTAACTGAGATCTGCTAACTGTATATTAATTACGTGTATCAATACTAGTCCTATTCTCATTATCCAAATTTCAGCCAAAATGGCTAAGTTTGGTCTATTCTAATGGTTTTGTTTTAGAATACATATTACTTAGAATATTTTATCCTTAAACACTAATGTATTCAAATGCCGGGTATTCAATTACTTTAGTATTCTTTGTCTTTCCTTTCTTTTGTATTCATAAGCAATTACATTACATTTTACTTAGAATTTAATTTATGTTTGAATGTATCATAAGCATGTGAGTCCCATATGTATTCATATGTTGTATGCATTCAGGTCCTCAATCCTAATCGAATAGGCCAAAGTAAGCGAATATCTCCATTGTATTTGATTGACACAATGTAATATAACTTGCATGTTGTATGCGAACCATGTATGTATTCGATTACCGTATCGTATGCGAGCCTTCCCGTGTAATCGAATCTATCATTGTATTCGAGTTCCCTAGATGTATTCGATTAGGCCCATGTATTCGAGTGACCCGTGATGTATGCGAGTTCAATAAAGAAACCGAATGACCCACTTGTTTTCGAACTAAGTATTTGTAATCGAGTGCATCAATGTATGCGAATAGCTTTAATGCATTCGAGTCTCCTTATTGTAATCGAACCATGATGTAATCGATCATAAGGTAATTGACCATTATGTAATCGACCATTATGTAATCGGGTTCTCAATGTAATCAAGTATCACTTTGTATGAGAGTATATATGATGTATTCAAGTGACCCGATTGTAATCGATTAGGTTAATGTATTCGAGTCTCTATCTTGTATTCGATCATATGTATAACATTCGAATATGCATGTTGTAATCGACTGGTATAATGTAATCGAGTTTAACATGTGTATTCGAACGAGCTGAAACAGTTTGGTTCTTTTATCGCCATTAACATTACGTTCCATGACCTTAACGCCCTATTATGGCTCAGTATTAACCCATAAATGTTTCCCAAACCATTTTCGGCCAAAACTTGACCCGAGCAACCATAAAGCTTGGGCCTTTATGGTTTAAAACATTTAAAGGCTAGATCTAGAGTTTCTTTTATGAGCCGTTTATAACCATCAGTTTGTTAAGTCCTCTTTAAACATCAAGTTTGTAACTTTATGGTTTATCTAGACCGATCTACTCTAGGGCTAAGTTTCATGACAAACTGTTCATAAAAATACAATCTTTGAGGTAAAGAACGTACCTTTATGTGTTCATTAGGTTACGATTTGATATGGAATACTAATCTTGTATCTTGTTCGTTTATCCAAGATTTATAAGAATCAAAGCTCCTTCGGTCTCGGATTTCCTTCTTCCCCGTGCGGCCGTGAGTATGTTGGTGTATGTGTGTGTTTTGAGTGTGTAGAGAGTAAGATTAATAGAAATGAGGGTTTTAGGGTTTTAGTGTAAGGCCCCGTCTCCGGTGCCCTACATTGGACGTTGGATTTACTCATAAACACAGTTCTAAATATCAGAGTTAATTAAAACTTTTGCGGAATAATATAAAAGCCAACATTCGTTACAAATATCCATAACTTGTCTTTTTAAAACATAATTAAAACATAGTTTCAAACATCACGACAAATCTTCAGATGCTAGCCTCTTCAACCTTGCCATGTGTCCTGCTCAAACCAGCTGTCTCAATCTGTTAACCTACATGCATACTAAAAGTCGGCTATGCTGAGTGAGTTCTAGTTAATCAGACGACATAAAATGCATCAACATACTTACATATGCACCCGAAGGCACATACCTCCATATTTACTTACATACTTACATACACACATACTTTCATTCTTTCTTTCATACTTACAATCATACTTCATTCATACATATACGTTTAAAGAGCATTTCGCCCTATAACCTTCGCCGATATTATTAGGGTCGGTTCCCTACGTCCGCCGAAATTATTAGGGTCGGTTCCCTACATTCGCCGACATTATTAGGGTCGGTTCCCTACATTCTCCGACATTATTAGGGTCGGTTCCCTATATTCGCCGACATTATTAGGATCGGTTCCCTACATTCGCCGACATTATTAGGGTCGGTTCCCTACATTAGTACATTGTACCATACCTGTCTTTACATACCTTTCTTAATATTACGTGCAATATCTGAAGATCGTTCACGTACCATCATCATGACAGACATACATCATTTATATATCATATTTATCTTTGACTATCACCTAGAAGTACATGCAATACCCGAAGATCGTTCATGCACTATCATCATAACATACATTCATTTTCACTTATCATATATACACATCAATCATGCCTTTAACTATCACTTAACGACACATGCAATATCCGAAGATCGTTCATGCATCGTCAAACAATCATCATACATAAATCATACAAGGCATACACTTACCACTTAAGGTAAGTGTATTAACTATCACATCGAGTATGCACACAGCCCCGAAAACATAACAAGGAGGTGGGGCTAGAAACTCACCTGAACGCGATTACGTTCACTGTTTATAGTTAATCATTTCTTGAGCTGAGCACGACTAACTGTATAATCATACATATATTAAATACGGCTCTAGCTCTTCTTACCACCTGCTTAATTAATCTCACGTATCTAAGTCGGTTTTACTTCATTGGATCATTACCAGTTAGTAAATCGTTACTCGTTAACCATTAAAGGTATCTTTCATACATCATTGAAGTCCAAGGGTCATTTTGTAATTATACCATTCTTCTTTAAGTTCAGGGACTGTTCTGTCATTCCGTTAAACTTCTAATTAGTTACTGCTTCATAACGAATTGGCTTATCTTAGCGAACTGGTTCCTATAACGAATTGAACCCTTTAACGAACTGGTTATTAAAAGAATTGGACCCTTTAACGAACTGATCCTTTTGACGAATCGGTCCATATAACGAATCAGTCGCGTAACGAATTGGTCCGATTAAATTCGTTATCTTCTTTAACGAACTGACTATCACGAATCAAGAGTGATTCGTTATCTTATCCCCTTAACGAATTGAACACGAACCGTAGCTAGTTCGTTATGCTCCCTTAGACGAACCAGCTAGTGAATCAACTTTAATTCGTTAAATTCCCGTTAGCGAACTAGGGTTAGGTCAGAGAATGACAGAACATTCTCTGACATTCCTCTAACCTCGTACCCCTTTCCGGCGCCGTCGCCGGAAAACTGCGGATTCGCCGAAAAAACAAGTTTTAACTCGTTTTCCACCGTTTTTCGCCCCGTTCGATCCAGATCTGAGCTAGGGTGACCCCTAAGCTCATCTTAGGTTCGGTTTATACCCGATTCCACCAGATCTCGTGACTTAAACGGTTTAACGGTGTCGGCTCGTCGTTTCGCGATTATATCTAACGGGTTTAAGCTCAAACAACATCATACTATCATTAACTTGGATTGAGATCGGTTTCCTTGGTGATTTTGGCTAGAGAGAGAGAGAGAGAGAGAAACTAGAGGGAGAGCTTAAGTGTGTGTTTTGGTGGTGTTTGGAATATGTGTAGAAATGAATTAAATGGGTGATTAATGGTTTATATAATTATGGATCATGGGCTTAAGCCCATGGTATTTTCCTCTTTCTTTCATAACCCAAGTCCATAACCCATATCCATTTACCCCAACACTAGCCCGACTCCTAATAACTCGTATTTCATTTATTAACCGAAACTCGAAAAACGGGATGTTACATTTAGGGAGGTTTAAGGGAGTATTTATACTCTCTTAAGCCCATGGACCTAAGGCCCATCTGTAAGGCCCCGTTACCGGTAGCCCTACTTTAACGTTGGATTTACTCATAAACGCAGTTCTAAATATCAGAGTTAACAAAACTTTCATGGAATAATAAAACTTCAACCATAACATTTTACATAACCATTAAATCATGTCTTATAAAACATTCGTAGTCAATTAAAACAAAACATAGTCTTTAAAACATCACAACATTTCTTCGAGATCCTAGTATCTTCGATTTCCATGCCATGTGTCTTCATTCATGCGAGCTGCCTCAACCTATTTGCTTGCGTGCATACTAAAAGTCAGCTATGCTGAGTGAGTTCTAGTTAATCACATAACTTACTCTTCATACACATATACGTGCTCGAAGGTACGCATTACAACATATCAAGATCAGCATTCGTCCATACACATTCATATCTAACCATACATTATAAAGGGCGTTTCACCCTACATACCTCGGATATTTTTAGGGTCCGTACCCTCCATCCTCGGATATTATTAGGGTCCGGTCACCCTTCATCCTCGGATATTATTAGGGTCCGGTACCCTTCATCCTCGGATATTATTGGGGTCCGGTACCCTTTCTTCCATAGCTTCACACTATACCTGTCCTTAAATATTTTTCCTGACAATACGTGCAATCTCCGAAGAGCGTTCACGTACCATTAACTTATCATACGTACATTATGCATACATCATAAATATTCATACATGCATATTATCTTACATCATACATAGCAATCACGTCTTTAGCTACCACCTGACGGTACATGCAATATCCGAAGATCGTTCACGCACCGTCAAACAATCATCATTCATACATCATACAAGGTATACACTTACCACTTAAGGTAAGTGTATTAACTATCACAACGAGTATGCACACAGCCCCGAAAACATAACAAGGAAGTGGGGCTAGAAACTCATCTCAATACGGTTGCGTTCACCGTTTACGGTTATTCCCTTATTGAGCTGTGCACGACTAACTGTATAATAATTATACGTCCAGTAAACTATCACTACACATATCGCCTTTCTAGTTTAATTATTACCTTCAATGAACGGGGGTCCGGGGGCAGCGCCCCTGGCAGCGGGGTTTTAGGGGCGGCAGCCCCTAGCGGGGTCCAAGGGGCAGAGCCCCTGGCTAGGGTTAAGCTGGCAGGTCAGCTTGGAAAAATTTTATTTTCATTAACTGTCTTAACACATTTTCCATTAGCATTTTGAATCATTGAATAATATGCTACTTAAAAGTTCAAGGGCTTATTTGTAATTAAATCATTCTTTTCTAAGTCCAGGGACCATTCTGTCATTCTGTTAAACTTCTAATTCGTTACTTATCCTTAACGAACTGACTTGCCATGACGAACTGGTTCTTGTAACGAATTGGAACCTTTAGCGAACGGGTCACTTACACGAATTGGACTTTTAACGAACTGGACTCTTAACGAATCAGTCCATGTAGTGAACCAGTCCAAGTAGCGAATTGGACCTTCTAATTCATTATCTCCTTTAACGAACTGGTCATAACGAATCAAGGGTAATTCGTTACCCTTTTCCCTTAACAAATTGGATACGAACTACAGCTAGTTCGTTAATCTTTCCTTAGCGAATCAGCTGGCGAATTACCTCTAGTTCGCTAGTTATTCCTTAGCGAACTAGGGTTAGGTCAGAATCGTCAGAACATTCCCTGAAAACCCCGTACACGTTTTTCCGGCGCCGCCATTGCCGGAAAACTTGCTGGAAAAACGTATCTTCACCGTTTTACACCGTTTTTCATAGTTTTTCGTCCCGTTCGATCCAGATCTGAGCTAGGGTGACCCCTAAGCTCATATTAGGTTCGGTTTATACCCGATTCCACCCGGATCTCATGACTTAAACGGTTTAACAGTGTCGGCTCGTCGTTTCATGATTATATCTAACAGAGTTAAGCTCAAACAATAAAATACTATAATTACCTCGGGTCGGTTCTCGATTTCCTTCTTGATATCGGTTTAGAGAGAGAGAGAACTAGAGAGAGAATCTTAAGTGTGTGTTTTGGATGGTGTAAGGGATATGTGTAAATTAATTAAATGGAGGATTAAGGGTATATATATTTTTGATCATGGGCTTAAGCCCATGGTCTTTCCTTCATTCCTCCATATCCAAGTCCATAACCCATACCCATTTACCCAACACAAGTCCATCTCGTATTCTATTCAACTAAACCGATAACGACCCGCTATAAAATAAACGAACTTTATTTTATTAATATAACCGAAAGTAGGATGTTACACCATCCCATCACTTATTCCATCCTTCCCACCCAAGTCCATACTCCTTATTATATTCAATCTTAATTAAATATTAACACATAACTTTCCTTTATTTATTATTATAAGTTTAGGATGTTACAACTTAAATGTTACATGAACTTATAAAATATGTTATATTTATTAGTCGTAGTTAAAGTGTAGTTTGTTTTGTTTTTTGTTTATATCTCAAATGGGTCTCATTGGTCTAGTAGTTAACGTGACCCAACATTTTATTATTTAAGATGCGAATTTTTGTCTTAATATACATGAATGCATAAAGAAATTTACTTGGTTTGTGTTATTTTCGTTTGTATTGAGTTGTTACGGTTCCTTGGTGATGTAAAACGTATATGTTGTTTAATGGATCATCAAAAATGGGCTCTCATGTGTCTGTCAATTAATGCAGCCCAACATTTTGTTTTTTGTTGTTTAAAATATGTATTTTGTGCTTGATAGTATACTGAGCTTTTAATAAATTGATATATTTGAATTCCTATATGCCAATTCTAGTTCCACGTCTATATGAACCATGTGTTATCATTTCATTTTTGTGTGACTTATTAATTTATTATATTTTTTCTAGTATGACGTTTAGTTTGTGATTTTCTTATTATTTTGTATGTATTTGTTGTATTTATAGATTTTGTAGTTTAGTTATTGTTGTGTATTAAAAGAACATTTAATTTGTTAATTAGTTTTTATTTTTATCGAATATAATAGAAGTTATATTAGTTTATGAATTATATTAACGAAAATTTTATGATCATATGTAAAACTAAGTTTTTAAAAATTTATTTTTTATTAATAATGTATAAATTTTTAATATTTTATATTAAAATTTATGTATTATGAAGTTTTGTAGATTTTTTTATATTTTAAAATGGGTAATAATTGGAAGCCATCATTTGAAAGTGACACTATAATGATAATAAACCGTCTTGAGAAGCTCTTTTCCCGCCTTCTTTTTCAAATCCTTCGTTTCATCTAACAATTAGAAACCCTAAGTTAATATTCCCCTTAATTAGGATGGATTTTGTTGTTAAGTGGAAGTTTTGTAGATCGTTAAGAGATTTGTGTTTGTTCTTAGTTTATTTAATCAAACATTGTGTCAATAACAATTTACAACCACTTTTAAAATAATATATTGGTTTTAAATAATCTCAACTATCACCTTTTGGCCACTGCCGATCATAACTAATTAAATGACTAATGACAGTCCCACCTTTAACATTTTTTTTCCTACCAATGAACCAGGACAAACGAAATCCTAACATCGTTAATTTTCATGATGTGACATTCTTATTTGGCATATATGCGGCACACTTATGTGACATATTGCACTAGCACCACCACCACGACACTCACCACCACCGCGAACGCCACCACCACCAGTTTTCTAAAAATATTAAAATATTTTAAATATGTTTTATTGGGTGAATTTTGACTTTTGAAGTCAAGCCAACAAGTTTAAAAAGAAGATAAACTATTAATATGAATCTTGTCACTTAACTTCTAAATTTCACATGGTACTCTAATGAAGCAAATCATAATACAAGCTTTAACCTTGATGGCTTCTCCTGCCACATATGAAGTTGATATTATGACTCATTTATAAACAGTCCATTACAAAGCATGATCACAAAGAAATTGTGTATAACCTGTTGTATCTTCTTTATCAGAAGAATTATATTTTGAGGATATAATGGGGCTAAAATAGCATTCATCTTCTGTCAAGGTAATAATAAAATTCTGTCAAGGTTAGGTCGGACTGCGCGAACCCATTAGCATGATTACAAGAACACAATGCAATAAAATTCAGATGACTTTTAACCCGTGTGACCCATATGACCCTTTTAGGATTATGTTTTATTCTTTCTTCTAGTAGTGTTAATTAGAGCTTGTAAATGTAGAAAGTTTTCTAAAAGAGTTTATATAAATATATCTATAGTTACTACTTATAACTTCTAGATGTATTTCCAATCATCTTACATGCTAATTTAAGCCTATAAAAGAACCGAACATAAACGAACTCTTCGGCTGGAAGTTCATCTTCGTTTATTTAAAAAAACGAACAAACATGAACATGCATTTTGTTTGTTCATTTATGTTCGTGAGCATCCAGTTATGTTCGTTCATTTATGTTCGTCTATTTACGTTGATGCATTTTAGTTCGTTTATGTTTTTTAAACATCTATGTAGTTATATATATATGAGACAATAAAAGGGTTTGTTAAAATGAATGGGGTAAATTTAAGCCACTAGTTTAGATGTGTTTTCCAGATAAATTGTGATGTATTAAACTTGTTCATTTCCATTGCAAACTATTCATATAGATTTTAAATGAACAAATATGAATGCACACGGACATGTCCTTATTTTTTATGAACGAACATGAAGAAAGTAATGATAAGGTACCTTGGAATACCAAGGATTCCATTATGCCAACGGCCTAGTGTTCCCATTTCTGAAAGATGAAGCTGAATATTTTGGTCTAAATGTAAACAAAATATGCAACCTCCGTTATGACCGAATCTCATTCAAATACGTTTGTTTTTGACACTGGACCGTTTATGATTTATGACCCGCATCAATTGAGAAAGAAACCAACACCTTAAACTTTAACTTTCTGAACTTGTTGTATTGATGCATGAAGATATTTATTCCAGAATTGACATTGTTTTCAACATGCTTGATATCTAATGATAAAATATCAGTAAGTTGCTACTCGTTACCTAAAACAACATCAACAATGTTCTTGAAATATGATTTTTCAATCATGTCAAATGCTTCAACATTTGGGATTCTTTTGCAATAGAAAGTTGGTATTACCTATAAGTGATCATTTTCTATTTAGTTTTTTAATAAACAGATTATGGCAGTGATCATACTATTGTTGTAACAAAAATAATTATCAAAGGTAAAACAAAGTTTATTTAAAATGAATGAGGTAAATTTAAACCACTAATATAGATGTGTTTTCTGGATAAATTGTGATGTATTAGACTGGTTCATTTCCATTACAAACTGTTCATTTAGATTTTAAATGAACGAACATGAATGCACACGGACATGCTCTTATTTTTTATGAACGAACATGAACAAAGTAATGATAAGGTACCTTGTAATACGAAGGATTCTATTATGCTAACGGCCTAGTGTTTCCCATTTTCTGAAAGACGAAGCTAAATGTTTTGGTCTAAATGTAAACTAAAAATGTAACCTCCACTATGACCGAATCTCAATCAAACACGCTTCTTGTTAACACTGGACCGTTTATGATTTATGACCCGCATCAATTGAGAAAGAAACCAGCACCTTAAACTTTAATGTAACAACTCGGGTTTTCAAACTAATATTTTGTATCCAATACCTGACCCGTTTTTATATTCGGGAAATTTTATCAATAAAATTATCGCGTTTATCGAGTAAACAAAATATTATAATATATTATTTATTTACTTATTTAATATATATATATATATATATATATAACTTTCATGTTTTGGCAAAAATTACCCAAATTACAACTATTACCTATGTTTGTTTCCCTCCTCATATTTCAGGGTCTAAACTGAAAATATTATATATTAATATATTATAATCCAGTGATCCGTATACCCAAGATCCATTACCCAAACCCATGACCCACATCGCATACCCGTTTACCCAGATCGTATCTTGCACCTTAATCTCGTCACCAACATGGAAATTGAATCAATATGTATGATATTCATTTCTTATTCGACCTCGATGACATATTCAGTTAAGAACACAAGATCGTTTATTACAGGAATGAATTATATTTGCAAACCGTCTCTAACTCGTTTATCAATATACTACATAATGATCATTATAATCTAATTAGACACGGTTGCACCATGATATCAAGATCGCCAGTTAAACCCCCATATTCAATTACGTTTTAACTAGTTTCACATGTCCGTTCTTGACCTTTTTGTGTCGTCAATACCTAGCAGCTGTTCTTCGTCATTCGTCATCAAATCAGGTAACAAATACATGTATCACGATTGGTTTCCATCACTCATCATTAACCCTATGGTTAATTTAACAAACATACAATGGATTTAGCAATTACAGAAACTAGGGCTTATGTGATTTGGGGGTTACGGTTCGTGTCTGCATATAATGAATTGTTTTTGTTTATTAATCAATTGACTTGCTTGAGCGGTGGTTTGAGTATTGGGTTAAGACCTGGTGGTCGCGGGTTCGAACCCGACCACCCGGTTTTGGGTTATATATATACATATATATATATATATATATATATATATATATATATATATATATTTTAAACAGTTTTATTAAATATCATAAGTAACTTTAATAAATGATAAAATTAATAGTTAGCTATAAGTAACGTTATTTTATTAAACCGACTCCATATATTAACGCATCTTGATGTGTTTTGTCAATTCACTACAACAAAAATGGCTTTTTAGTACGTACAAAAGCGTTCTAAAATGCTATTTTATAGGACCTTTCATTTAATAGGACCAACGAGAAAAGCGTTTCATGTAAAGGGGTCGTAATAAGTCTCGGAACTCAAAAGGCGTCCTGATATCCTAAATAAGATTATGAAACCAATTTAATGGTCGCATAATATATCCATTAACAACCCAAAAAGCATCCCAATAAAAACATATTAGGACACTTTTACAATGTTTTGACATGTGCTTACCTAATTGTAAACTTTTGATACACATACAAGCATCCTTAAAAATTAATTTATAGGACCCTTATGGTGGAACATTATAGTACCAAGAAAAGGGTCTTAATATCTCAAACAAGATTATGAAACTAAATTTTATGGTCGCATAATATGTCTATGAACAACTTAAACAACGTCCTAAAAAAACATATTATGACACTTTTACAATGTTCTAACGTTTAATAGGAATAAAATTAGAAGTCCTAACAAATCATATTATACAACCCTTTTTTAAATGTCCACACACACAATTTTACTACACGGTTATGGACATCTAAATATTGAAAGAAATAAAATTGCGTAGTTGCGTAGTTGGCCAAACCCAACTACCACATGTAGTTGCGTAGTTGGCCAACCCAATTCTGCCCTCCAATTTCGTATAGAGTTAAGTGCCACTTTAGTACCTGTGGTTTGGCCAACTACGCAACTTTAGTACCTAAACTTTATTTTGTGCAACTAGCTACCCGAGCTTCAAAAAACTTGCCATTTTAGTACTTTTTGCTAACCCCGTTAATTTTTTCTCGTTAAGCCAGGGGTAAACTTGTAATTTCAATTATTTTATCATAAACTCAAAATGAGTTAAGTGCTACTTTAGTACCTGTGGTTTGGCTAACTACGCAACTTTAGTACCTAAACTTTTTTTTTGTGCAACTAGCTACCCCAACTTCAAAAAATTTGCCATTATAGTACTTTTTGCTAACCCCGTTAATTTTTTCTCATTAAGTCAGATGTAAACTTGTAATTTCAATTATTTTATCATAAACTCAAAAAAAATATGTGGTGACAGGGACTCGAACTCGCGCCTATGGTTTTTACAAAGTTTTAACGAGGGATGCAATAGCCAGTAGGACAAGTGATTGACTTGTTCATAAGCTGGTTCTGAATACTTTTATACTCAAGTTTGAAAGACCCCCAAATCCTCATAAACCATAGAAATGTCAAAATTGGTCATAACGGATCATGCAACTAGTTACACCACCACAATTGGGCCCAATTCCGCCCTCCAATTTCGTCAATCAGAGTTGTTAATCCCCTTCTTAATCAGGTCAATGCACTGCACATATTGTATAGCATATTTTGGGTTGGAATTCAAAATGAAAATTAACCAGTTGGCCAGAGCTGAGATGGCCGGAATCCCGCCGGTATTGAGATCGGGACAGAAGCCGGAAAACGAAAGAGAAAAGGGGTGGGGGCTGTTTAGTTTAAGATTTGACACCATCGGTCCCTAGGGTTTTCAAATGTTTAAAAACTAAACAAAACCTTTTCTAAAGGGGGAATTTGATTAAATGAAGAGTTAAGTGCCATTTTATTACATGTGGTTTGACCAATTATGCAACTTTAGTACCTAAAGTTTAGGTACTAAAGTTGCGTAATTGGCCAAACCACATGTACTAAAATGACACTTAACTCTTAAATGAATTAATAAAATAACTGAAATTACAAGTTTACCTTTGACTTAACAAGAAAAAATTAACGGGGTTAGCCAAAAATACTAAAATGGCAAGTTTTTTGAAACTGAGGTAGCTAGTTGCACAAAATAAAGTTTAGGTACTAAAGTTACGTAGTTGGCTAAACCACAGTGACTAAAATGGCACTTAACTCTTATATTAAATAAGCTTGTTCATAAAAAAAAAGCTAAACATAAATAAGTTATAGCATTATCCAACATAAACTCTTGTAACATTCAATAAAAAAAATTAAAAGCAATAAAAGAAATCAGCACCATAAAATCCCGAGTCATCATGCGTATGTCCTCAATCCTCACGGACTACCTACAAATAAACCATCCATATATAAGCATTAAGTTCCATGTTATTAAAATTATTCGTATCACAAGTTTAACAAATACATACCGAGATGAATGGACAAGGCCATGGACCGAGTTTTCTAACTTGAAACAAGTTTTCTAACTTTGTCAAAATTGTAACGTTTCAAACATAAACGATACATTATCTATGGACCGAGTGTCTATATTGTACACAATATATATATATATATATATATATATATATATATATATATATATATATAAACATTCGCCTGCTAAGACAAACTTATGACACTTATTTGCAAGTTTTGAGAGAATAAGATGGCATGGCATCCTTACATTATAATGATATGTGTGATGAAGATATATATACGTAAGGTTACTCGATCCATACTGTTATCCCGTGTAACAGCACAGTTAGGAATCACAACGAGCTTACCATCAAGACCTGATCTACCCGATGTAAATCTTATGTCTACAATTTAAAAAAGTCCTTTGTTTCATTATGTTCTACGCAGCCTTGAACCATCCTTATAAAGGAAAATTTTCTGTTTAACACACCTCATAAAAGAATCAACCATGACTATTAATAAAATGAGCGGATTGAAACTATATGATATGATCTATACTTACTTTCTTTAAACAACAACATCACCCTATCAAAGAAGTTTCACCCTTTTGTAAATAAACCCAACCCAAATAATACATTATGTAGCTATAGAGTTTAAGTAAACACATACCTTGATCACGCCTCATGCAACACATACCTTGATCACGCCTCATGCACTCAAGTTTAGTTCTACTACAACACCGAGCTTTATCTCATTATATCCAATCTACACATTTGTCTACACAACTGCTTTTAATATATAGCATGTTAGAAATTAAGATTTCCAATCTACACATTTATCTTCATCAAAATTTGAATATTAGTCTACCATCAACTTAAAACATGATGTATGTATTCATGCTAGTCATCACACATCTAATTTGCTAAATTAAAAGATCCATTTCTATACATAGTTGGTGAGAATTCCCATTCTCACTTTATGCTTTTAAGAAGATATTTAACAATTTGACTTCGATACCATGTCAAAGTTTCATTAAAAATAATAATCAAATCATGGGTTAGTTATGACTCGTTAAGATAATAGTAATTATCGTAATTCTATGGAGTATAGAATTACCCACCTTTGCCCGTAGGATTGATTATATCTCTAGTTTGTCCAGTGACCTGTTAACTTCCTGAAGTCAACTCGTGAATCGCTTGTAAATTAGCATGCTACTCATTTTCACACAATTCAATCAAAATTTCAACATTATTCTAATTTACTAATCAAGATTTTTATTTCAAGTCTAAAGCAAACGGGTCCACTCATCCATCTTTATAAAGTTTATAAAACTTCAATTTTTGTGCTGCACTTATTGCGCAACACCTGTTTACGCCACCTTTTGACAATTGTAACATTTTAATCGGCTTTTCATGTTCAAATATGGATCGTAGTATACTCGAAGGGCTTTCCGAATATATATGGTATGTCTCTGTAGGATATTTCTACGATTTTATGCAAATTTTTTAAAGAACAGGACAGATTAAAAAATATAACTTCATACAGCATGCTGCATATTCCTACTAGTCATTTTAACTAACTGTTTTGACTCAGATTCAGTCTGAATCAGCTTATTAAGTTCAAAGATAAAACATAGTATGTCTGGAGGGCTTTTCAAGCATATATAAGACATCCTCACACGATTTTTCTTTGATTTTATATGCATTTTATAAAACAGTGACAACAACTACATATTTCTATTTCCATTAGTTTTGCCAACTTAGTTTTCATTTCACGTCAAATGATCACAACCATTAATCAAACTACTTCTCTTAGTTGTATTAGGCAAATTAAGAGTAAACGAAAGTCTACAGAAACACTAATTTGCCAATGTACTAAACAAATTACAACTAGTATTTTCTTGATGTATATTCATGTAATTGCTTTTGGTTATGACATTACAACAAACACCTTGTGGGCATATATCTTTAATTATACAAATAATCCATTTGACAATGAATTCTTCACACACTAACGAAAACATTGATTTGGTTATAGGCAATCCTCTTTATGCATCAAAATCATGTGTTTAGCTATTTCGTATCATCAACTGATTAGAAGCCCTAATTTACAACTAACCACTCATACCCATTTAATTATTCATGAATCTCAAAGCATGCACCTCTTTAATCAACATCACAATGAAGTTTTAACTATAAGAACATAGAGTTAAGCATCTACAATCATAAACAAGCATGGACTTTCAATTTCATTACTACAACACATTCAACTTAGAAACATATCAAGAGTTAGGGTTTAGATGAAATACCTTGGACTTCATCTTACTAGAATTCAATCATAATCTCTTGTTCTAACGATACCTTTGACATGGAGTTGATGATTTAGAGATTACAACTCAAATTTTGGTCCTTTGATTTTGCCACAATCCTCTCTCTCTTTCTCTCGTCCGTAATACACCCACACACCACCATTTCTATTTTCACTAGAGTAGATAAGTTATACCCTTTGACTATAATTAAGTAAAAAATGCTCTAATGGAAATAACAGTCCCTCAACTTCTTATCTCTTAAAAGAAACAATTAAAACTAACTTTGCTTTCTCCCACTTAACACCAAGTTATTATTATTTTATATAGACTTTTTAAATAAAATAACCACTATTGCATATATCAATCCCTATTTAAAATACTTCAATGTATGTTTTATATAAGGGATGTCATAATATTTAAAAATGGTATTTTCCAACTAATATTTTAAACATATATAAATTTTGGATGTTACATATAAAGACTAAAGTTATTAGACTCAAGTGTCAAGTGTCGTGTCAAGTTATGCTATAATAAAACTCTAGCGAATAAGCGTCCTATAAAACAGATGTTTTATGACTCAAATACCAAATGTCCTATTACGATGTATTATAATAACACCACAATGATTAAGCTTCTTATAAAGGTTAAAGTGATAAGACCATAGTGTAAATGTCCTATTAAGTTTTTTTCTTATATGACATCGACTAGAAAGGGTCCTATAACACCGAGCATTTATGACTTAACTACGAATGTCCTATTAACTTATGTTATAATAACACCTCTGGTGATCAAGTGTCCTATTACATTACTACAAAACTACATAATAAGACACCAACAACTACATGTCTTATAGGTTACTTTATTAGAATTTAGATTTTAAGTGTCTTATTAAGTTATATGATAATACGACCCCAAAGGATCATCCATCCTGTTAAATAACTTTTTAGGGACACCAGTTATGTAGCGTATATTTTAAAAGGACCCCAAATGTTCATTTGTCCTATTAAATAGATTTTAGGACCCTATTTTACAAGCATCCCACACAAAAGGTCCTAAAAGGCCCTTTTTGTTGTTGTGATTAAACCTCGTTACAAGTTTCATGTATGTATATATGTATATATACATATATGTATTTATGTATATATATATGTATGAATTATAAGTATATTGTAATAATAATAAATCATCATTATTTTATTTAAACCCGATACCATTATTGGTGTTTTCTTTTCGTTGAATATCTTTATAATTTTGTTTATATTCATTTTATATTATATATAAAAATATTATATATATATATATATATATATATATATATGTATCATTCTTTAAAATTATAACAATTGTATTTTAAATGTATTAATTATATTAATAAAATTATATTTTCGTAAAATGGTCCAAGATATATATTTTATGTTAAAGATATATTTTAATGGTTGTCTAAAATTAATTAATATATTGCAAGTTATATTTATATATGCACGCATTTATAATTGTATTATATTTAATTAAATATTATTTAAATAATCATATAATTATTTAACTCATATTTATTTACTTCAACTAATAATAATGACTTCACAATAACAATAATAGTAGAGTTCAATCGATCAATCAATAACCATTCTAATCACAACATAACTCAAATCACATCGAAACTTTAATTCATTATATGTGTTGTCTCATTATTAAATTAATTCATATTAATATTATTTAACCAGGAGTCCTTGATGGTATATCCCAAAGGATTTTTATTTCTCACATCATCACATATATTTCTTTCATCCGATCAGGTGATTATCTCACTCACTCTTTTAACTTATTTTTAACTGTTTTGGGGACATATGTGTTCTATTTATTTTATTACTATATATTACTCAACTTGCAACTGTTAGTCATGTATGTTTAACAGTTTATACCTAACTTGTTATATTCTTGTATGCTTTACTTGAATACATGTCGGAGAGGTCCAACATATTCTCAGTCTAGTATGATCATATGTCCGCCATGTTAGCCATTGTTCAGTTCATCTGACATCGTGCTTACCGGCTCATTATTTACTTGCTCATTGGTTAAATTGCTTATCTCACTTGACACAGTTTGCTCTTTTATTATTATATAATCATGAAAATCTAGTGTTTTACTCATTCAACCTAGTGTTGACAAAAGCTAGTGTATTTTTAACGCATATGCAGGTTATCGTGTGATGTGATTCTCAAGCTTGTTTTGAAGAAAACTTAGGGTGCATGTTAGAGAAGAAAATACAAGAATTTAATTTTGGATGTTTATTTTTACTTGTAAATTATGAATTTTATGTACTATGACTATTTGAATTTGTTGTACTCTTTAAATTGGTTTATTAGATATTGTCACATTTAATATAGCATTGATAATACCTTGAGAGCTATGAGCAATCAACTCACGCCCCGATTTCCGCCGTAGGTTGGGGTGTGACATTTAACTTTTTGAACTTGTTGTATTGATGCATGAAGATATTTGTTCCAGAATTGACCTTGTTCTCAACATGCTTGATATTTGATGAAAAAATATCATTAAGTTGCTACTCGCTACCCAAAACAACATCAAAAATGTTCTTGAAATATGTTGGGTCACGATTTGGTTAGACTGACACATATCAAAAGACCACGACATGATTAAGACAAGAGAGAAATAATCTAGAAGAGTCGAAGCATTATACAAGATAGAATTTATGGCTTGGAGCATGTAATACCGAAATCCCTATGGATTTCGGCTGGGAAGGGCTAACAATATAGAAATCATGTTGATTTCTGTTTCGGCTTAGTTGGGCTTGGTCATTGGGCCTCTTGTAAATGCTAACTATATAAAGCATGCTTTATTTGATAATTAGGTCAACAGAACTAGAGATCTCTCCCATACTTTCATAGTCACCATCAAGAGAGCAATACCGATTTGGATAATATCATGTACCAGACGATTTATTAATATAATCATGTGCATTTGGAGTATAATTGCCTTCATTATATTTATATTGTTCTTCTGTTCTCGTTTTTGAATCACCACGGTGTTAGGATTTAGCAGTAATATCGTGTTTGGGTTGATATCATACTGTAGTGATCCAGATTCAGGACTTACAAAATAAGATTTTTTAATCATGTCAAATGCTTCAACATTTGGGATTCTTTTGCAATAGAAAGTTGGTATTACCTACAAATGATTATTTTCTTTTTAGTTTTTTAATAAACAGATTATGGTAGTGATCATACTATTGTTGTAACAAAAATAATTATCAAAGGTAAAACAAAGTTACAGACCTTTTCTTTCTACCTAATTATAGAGACTTCATTCCCATCCCATAAAAAATGTCTTGTCTCACAAAAAATGTATTCTTTGCTCATTTTTAACGAACTTCTATAAAGATAAAACACACGTTTGACACAACAATTATTAAAATATTAATGTAAAAAAAGGTTTTAAAGTACATATTACCAACATACAAAGGCACACACATCCCCAAGAGCACATCATAAAAACATATTACATATAGAGTAGAAACAGCTAACCTTGAGTGTAGTACCAAGACACTCTCATAAGATTGCTACTTCAAATAAATAGCACGCAACTCAAGTTGCAAGAACAAGTCTCCGTTTGTAATATGTGAAATTATATTATTTCTGTATTTATGTGCAAAACTAAAGATAACACCTTCATTCAATTTAGATACTTAAACTTACAAATAATTAAAACATGTAGTAATATTGAGTTAGTGAAGTTTCAAACACCAACAATGTCGTTATCTAAAAAATATATTATTAAACAAAACCATATAAATCTAAAAGTCAAACAAACAGATGTGACAAAAAAATAAAAAAACAAAAACGTTGCAAATTAAATAAGCATCTAAATTAAAGTGAGTTCTGATCTGCAAATAAATCAGGAGATAATGCAATTTACAAATCCTTAAAATAAGTCATATCCAATCTGCATAAAAGAAATTATTTGATCATGAAACCCAAAGTTTATTAGAAATACCACACTAAAGTACTTAAGTAAATTAAAACAAATCAGCATGAAATTAAATTTTAAAATAACTATTTGATCATTATAGTCAAACTCCACCAGAATACCCTACTGAGGTGTCTAGCCCAAAACATTAAAACTACCATATTCAATAATCTGATATAATGCTGCGAAACAATTTGAATATGCAAGTGGGAGTGTTGTTGAGTTTGGTGATTCATAATGTCATGCCAATGAGGGGTGATAAAACTCAATTTCGAAAATGAGAAATTCCAGTGTTATATGCATTGATGACGGGTGAACTGAAGATTTCTTACCGGTATTTGGTTATGATGAATATTTGGATGGCAAGAGAATTGAAGGCAAAGTTAACCGTACCATATTGTCATTTGATTACAACACTACTGAAGAAAAAAGGAGCTATTTGGGCGGATACACCCACAGTTGAAAAGAATCTTAGCTCTTTTGGTAAAGAGCAGTTGCAGAATTAAGGGTTGATTTACCACGAGCAGGGGGGATATGTTTATATCCAACACTTTGATACACAGATGCAGATGAGGGCACTGAAGAGTGGTCATGGAGAGAATGTGATTGAGGAACCATACGTGTTTCTTCCTGGTAGACGGGGTTATCACGTTACAGGAGGTACAGTTGGAAGTGAGCAGGGTGGAAGTTCATCGGGGCAACCACAACAGGCCCCGATTCAGCACCGACATGAGATGGTTCAGGATGATTTAGGGATGGATGGTTGACTGGCTTCAGGCGTCGAGGCCACCCGTCTATGGTAGTTGGAGTGGTGAGTTTCAGTATATGTTTGATCAACATAACAGTAATGCGAAGATGCAGGGGAGGGAGACTCAGAGGTTGTATGATCGGATGGAGTTTTGGAATCAAACTCATGCATATAACTGGCAGCACGAGATCAATGACAGATACGAGGATGATCTCCAGAGCCGAGCGCATGAGGCATGGCATCAGGGTGAGCCAGTGGTGGATAATCCACCAATGATTGACTACACAACTCTGGGATAGTTTTATGGGGGTACACACTATCCACCACCTCAGATTCATCACTCGAGGTGGGTGGATCCTCATACGGACGCAACTCATGATGCTGGTGCGGGCAGTTCGTCATATGCTTTTAACTTCTCTGGTATTATGTATACCACGAGATCTATCTTTGGTGACCCGCAACCACCTTATTATTGAGCACTCGTTGATCCGCTGATCAGGTCCATGTGTCTCTCCCTATCTTTTATATTTTGTTGATTTTTTATATTTGTGCTTATGGGCGGTTGGGTGGCGTGTTGGACTTTCAGGTCGTATGGTTGGTGTTTGTGTTTGTGTCTATGTTTAAAACTATGTGTGTCTTATTTTATGGTGTGCAACTCTATTTGAATCCCGAGATGGGTAGTTTTTTGTTACATGATTGTGATTGGTACGAACATCCCGTGTCTTGCATCTATTATTGAAAATATAGTTTACATTGAGGGAAATGTTAATCTCAAGTGTGGGGATGGAAAAATTGAAATTTTTGGCCTTGGAGTAGCTTGATTGTGCGCAAAGCCGGAATTGTAACTTGTTAATGTTAGTATTAATGCCAAGTAGAGGTCTTTGGTCGTGGTAAGTTTTTAAGCTTCTCGAAAGTATTCCCATGCAAATGTTTTTTTTTCAAAAAGAAAATTAAAATGGACCGTTTAGGTGGGGATAACGAGTCATGGGGACGGGTACACATGGTTCATGTCGGCAGCCTAATTCCTCCGGTACGTGTGTGAGATTTGCCTTATGTATAATAAACATATAATATATAGTATATACACTTGTCATATGAGTGCCTTTATAGAGAGTAACCACTATGCCCATGATATCTTGAACTTGGTTGTCTCATGCATTTCGAGATCTTAATACCAACATCTGTATAGGGAAATAGGATTGTAGAAAACCCACATTAAATTGTGTAAGGCCCCGTTACCGGTACCTCACATTCGGACATTGGATTTACTCATTAACAGAGTTCTAATCATCAGAGTTAATAAAAACATTCGCGGAATATATACAAACTTTCATAAAACATTACATACTTGTCTTAAACAAACATCTTTGTCTTTTAAAATAAACAAAACATTAAACATAAACTGATAAACGTCTCGAGTCTTCTAATGCCAGCCTCTTATTCAATGCCACGTGTTCCCCTTAAGCGAGCTGCCACATCCCACTCACCTGCGTGCATACTAAAAGTCAGCTACGCTAAGTGAGTTCTAGTTAATCACATAACATACATTAAATACATACTTACATACTTTCATTCTTACTTTCATAATTTAAATTCTACTTTACTTTATTCTATTCTGCCTCGGATATTATTAGGGTCCGATCCCTTTTTCTGCCTCGGATATTATTTGGGTCCGGTCCCATTTCTGCCTTGAGTATTATTAGGCCTCAGTCCCTTTCTGCCTCGAGATTTATAAGAGCTCGGTCCCTTTTCTACCTTGGATATTAGTAGGGTCCGGTCCCTTTCTACCTTGCTATCTCTTACATTCATTCATAACATACATACATACATGCATATCATTCATACATCATACATAGCATTATAACTTGATAGTACGTGCAATATCCGAAGATCGTTCACGTACCGACAAGCAATCATTCTTACCGTTCACATAGTCACATAAGGCATACACTTATCACTTAGGATAAATGTATTAACAATCACATTGAGTATGCACACAGCCCCGAAAACATAACACAGAATTGGGGCTAGAAACTCACTTGGATCCTGTTTCTTTCTCCATTTATTGTAATTCCCTTCATTAACTGCGCCCTGCTAACTGTATATAGGGTAGGCGTATTAATATTCATCCTATTTGTATAGTTGGAAATGACTAAGATGAGTAAGATCGGTTGGCCTTGTTTAGATTTCATTTACTTATTATTTTTACTACAAACCCTAATGTAAGGTTTTAAAATTATTTTATTATTATTATTTTCTCTTTCCTAAAATATTTTATTATTATCTTAAGACACGATTATTTAAATATTCTTTTAATATTCTTTCCTTTATCGAGTTCACGTCCCTCCTCGTAAACTGTCATGTGTTATAAGCATGTTCGTATTTAGACGTATTTGTGTGTATGTATAGGACACACGGGCTATCTCATACCTGTGGACCTCCAAGTGTGATCTTAGGTGTATACTTAAGCGAGTATTTCTTTATACTTATACGTACTCTCGGGTTCTCAACAAGGTCAATTACAAATTTATCAAATCATTTCGTAATGTAATCGAACTATAAGTGATCGAGTGTAAGGAGTGTAATAGGGCTCGTGTATGTATTTGGGCTTGGCTGGATCTTGGGCCGTGTGCTGGTAATAAGAAAATAAGCCCAAGTTCTCCTTATATTTTAACATCAGGCCCAAACCTCCTCTTTACTACAGCTCCAAACCTTTGAAACCCCAAAATCGATTACAATGAGATCGATGATGATGAAATTGATTGATTACTTGTAATCGATCAAGTGTATGCGAGTTTAAGGTGATTGATTTCAGCTGTAATCGACCCCATATAGTTATCAATCCATCGCGCAGCTTATCAGACCTTGTAATCGGCCCTATCGCAAATTGATTAGCCAGAGTATCCGGATATACACATACGTATACATTGTAAACGATTTCAGTGTAGTTTATTCATTGTAATCGAGTATCGATTGACTGATAGTTAGCTTGTACTTCATTTCTGCAGAAATTACATACATTGTATGCGATTCAATTGTAATCGAGTCGCAGAGTATGCGAGTTCGATTGTAATCGACTTTCAGAATTGTATGCGAGAATAATTGTAAGCGAATCCCATAGTAATCGACTTGTTGTGAACGAATTCAACATAATCGGCTCATTGCGAGCGACTTTAACATTCTAATCGATTTTCAGTGTGTGCGACCTCTATTGTAAACGAGTTGTGTGATCAAGTGACATCTAATCGGATCTGATTGTGATCGATGGTGATTGTAAGAGACTTTATTATGCGCGACCATAAGGACAACAACTGGTCTGCACAAAATGGTCACGGTCTCGATCCTTTATCCGCCTTAAAGCCACTCGTTTTGTCACTAACACCTCGTTATGAGTTGGGACTAATCCATAATCGTTCCCGATCACCTTCCTTGCCCAAACGTGACCCGAAAGAACTATAAAGTTTGATCTTTTAAACTAAAATGTTCCAACTAGATTTAAGGTTCATTTTAAACGAGCCATTTATGTTCATGGGTTCATTAGGTTCGCTTTTAACATCAAGTTCGTTACTTTACGTTATGTTTAGACCCGATCTACTATTGTTTCAAGTTTCAAAGCTAAACATTTATAAAAACGTAAACTTTAATATAAAAAAAAACATACCTTCCCGGGTTCGTTTGGTCTCGGTTAGCTTGATTATAAATCATGAATCTTGTATCTATCTATATATTGAAGATCTATCTATGTTTGGCTTGATATTTGGTCTCAGATCCTTTCTTTCTCTCTTGGGGCCGTTTATAGTAATATGTGTGTGTGTTTGGAGTCTGTGTAGAGATTATGGAAAGGATGGAATGAGATTTAGGGTTTTAGGATGGTTTAAGGGGGTATTTATATCCCCTAAAGCCCATGGACCCTAAGCCCATCTCATCCATAATTCCATCTTGATTAATCTAGGTTCATGATCTTTTCTATATTTAATATCAGTTAAATATTAACACCCGATAACTTAACACGACAATCTTTATTTAATATTAAAATTTAACATTTTAATATTTAGGATGTTACAAGTCTGCCCTCCTTAAAGAGGTTTCGTCCCTGAAACCTAACTATTACTTAAACAGATTAGGGTAAAACTTACGCATATCATCCTCAGCTTCCCAAGTAGCATCTGGTCCCTTGCGATGCTTCCATATCACTTTCACTAAGGGTATAACTTTGTGACGAAGCTGCTTCTCCTTGCGATCAACAATCTCTATCGGTTGCTCAACGTAGTTCAGTTGTTCATCAAACTCAATGTCCATCAATGGCATATGAGATGTGTCATCAGCTAGACACTTCCTGTAAGGCCCCATTACCGGTAGCCCTACTTTGGTGTTGGATTTACTCATAAACGTAGTTCTAAATATCAGAGTTAATTAAAACTTTCGCGGAATAACATAAAACATCAACCGTCGTTACAAACATTCATAATTTGTCTTTAAAACATAACTTAAAACATATCTTTTAGTTCAACAATAACAAGTAAAACTTCAGATGCCAGCTTCTTCATTCATCCGCCATGTGTCTCCCTTCAAGCCAGCTGTTTCATCCTACTCGCCTGCGTGCATACTAAAAGTCAGCTACGCTGAGTGAGTTCTAGTTAATCATACAACATACAACATATTCATAATTACATGCTTTCATACGTACCCCATGCTTTCATACTTTCATTTATACCTACTTACTTACTTACTTACTCTTTTCCTTTCATATTCATACCTTACGTTATAAAGAGCATTTCGCCCTATAACCTTCGCATATATTATTAGAGTATGCAACCCTTTAACCTTCGCATATATTATTAGTGTATGCAACCCTTTAACCTTCGCATATATTATTAGGGTATGCAACCCTTTAACCTTCACATAAATTATTAGGGTATGCAACCCTTTAACCTTCGCATAAATCATTAGGGTATGCAACCTTTTAACCTTCGCATAAATTATTAGGGTATGCAACCCTTTAACCTTCGCGTAATTGTTAGGGTATGCAACCCTTTAACCTTACCTTACCTTTAATTATCATCACCATTATCATATCCATACATTTAACATCCTACATATCATAATCGTACATACTTCCTTATTCACATACACATAACATACATACTACACTTTACTTGCCTTAACGATACGTGCAATACCCGAAGGTCGTTCACGTACTGTCAAGCATACATTCATAGCAATCACATATGTCATTAAGACATACACTTACCATTTAAGGTATCTGTATTAACATTCACATCGAGTATGCACACAGCCCCGAAAACATAACAAGGAAGCGGGGCTAGAAACTCACCTGAAGTCGGTTACGTTCTCCGTTTATGGTAATCCCTTTCTTGTGCACGGCTAACTGTATAATATTTACATGTATCAATTAACTATTACTACTCATATCGTATTTATATCTTTATATAACCCACAACGAACGGGGGTCCGGGGGCAGCGCCCCTGGCAGCGGGGTTCTAGGGGCGGCAGCCCCTAGCAGGGTCCAAGGGGCAGAGCCCCTGGCTGGGGTTAAGCTGTCTTAACACATTTTTCACTAGGATTTTAAATTCATTTCTCAGCGAGCTTAACTTTTGGCGAACTTAATATTAAGCGAATTTAACATTAAGCGAACTTATTATCTTAGCGAACTTAATCTCCAGCGAAGTTAAGCATTCAGCGAACTTAGCTCAGGCGAAGTTAGCATTGAACTAACTTATCACCAGGCGAAGTTATAGCTTGGCGAACTTACTCAGCGAACATGCTTGGCGAACATGCAGGCGAATATGCTGGCGAACATACTGGGGCGAAGTTAATCGGCAGCGAACTTGGCTGCGGCGAAGTTATCCAGCTGCAGCCACTGTTCGTCCCTAATCCCCCCCATAATCATCATCGTTCAACGTGAGATCCTTGGGTATGACATCTAACCAACCCGCGATCATTTCTATGGTCGTTTTGGATATTATTTGGCCCGAAAACGCATAAAGTTTGGACCTTTAAGTTCGAAAACGTTCAATACAAGATCTACGGTTTATCTTAAACGAACCGTTTGTGTTCGCGGGTTCATTAGGTTCGTTTTAGCATCAAGTTCACAACTTTACGTTTCATTTATACCCGATCTATTCTCGTTCTAAGTTTCAAGGTTAAACGTTAACAAAAAGGGAAACTTTAAGGTAAACGACATACCTTTACGTGCTCGTTTGATCTAGGTTAGCTTGCTTACAAGTTATCGATCTTGTATATATCTCGTGTAGTAACGATCTATCAAAAATCACGTTGCTTGGCCTTGGATCTCACTCTCTCTCTTGGCCGCCGTATATGGTGTAGTGTATGTGTGTGTTTTTGAGTGTGTAGAGATTAGGATGGAAATGAATGAGGGTTTAGGGTTTTAGGTTGGTTTAGGAGGATATTTATATCCCCTAAAGCCCATGGACCTAAGGCCCATTCCCTTTAATCCATCTTAATTAGTCCAAGTCCATGATCTTTATTAATACTAATTAATTATTTAGACCCAATAACTAAACGCGACTTTCTTTTATTAAATACGAAAATTCTAGGATGTTACACTTCCTCATATGAGAAACATGGAAGGTTGAATGAATTCCTTCAAACTCATCGGGTAACTCCAGTTTATAAGCTACTTCACCCACACGATCTATAATCTTAAACGGTCCAATGTATCTCAGACTTATCTTTCCTCTTTTCCTGAAACGAATGATTCCTTTCCAAGGCGAGACCTAAAGCATCATGTTGTCACCAATGTTAAACTCAATTGGTCGTCGTCGCTTATCAGCGTACGACTTCTGTCTATCTTGAGCAGCTTTCATTCTTGCTTTAATCTGATCGAACTTTGAAGACGTTTCTTGAACAACCTCAAGGCTCCCCATTTCTTTCTGACCAATCTCTCCTCAACAAACTGGGGTTCTACATCTTCTTCCATAAAGCATCTCAAATGGTGGCATACCAATACTTGAATGGTAACTGTTGTTATAGGAAAACTCTGCCAGATGCAGGTGATCATCCCAACTTCCACCAAAGTCTAAAACACAAGCACACAGCATATCCTCAAGGGTTTGGATCGTCCTTTCAGACTGTTCATCTGTTTGAGGATGCTACGCCGTACTGATGTTCAATCTCGTTCCCATAGCTTCATGGAACTTCTTCCAAAATATCGAAGTAAACCGAGTATCTCTATCTGACACAATCGATAACGGTACTCTGTGTTTAGCCACAACCTCTTTAATGAACAAGCTTGCTAACGTTTCTGACGAGATATCCTCTCGTATAGGCAGAAAGTGAGCACTCTTGGTCAAATGATCCACAATCACCCAGATGGTATCATGTTGCTTAGTTGTACGAGGCAGCTTAGTTATGAAATCCATGGTAATCTGTTCCCATTTCCATTCAGGTATTTCAAGCGGTTGCATTTTTCCATAAGGCTTCTGATGTTAAGCTGACTTGTAAACAAGTTAAGCACTTACTAACATAATCCACTACATTGTTTTTCATTCCTGGCCACCAGTAGTCCCTTTTCAAATCTTGATACATCTTTGTAGCTCCAGGATGAATCGAGTATCTTGATTTATAAGCTTCATCTAAGATTCAACCTCTAAGATCATCATGGCGTGGGATCCACATATGGTCAAACCTAGTCTTAACACCATGAGTGTTTTCCATCAACTCATCTTGCTGGCCATAAACTCTTTCTTTCTTTACCAACTTCTCGTCTACTAACACCTCTGACTGCACCTTGATGATTTCTTCAAAAAGACTTGAATTCATAATCAGCTGGTATGACTTTATTGTTGCAATGACTTCTTCATTCTTATGACTTAGCGCGTCAGTGACCACATTAGCTTTACCAGGATAGTATTTAATGTCGCAATCGTAATCCTTAATCAATTCCAACCATCTTCTCTGTCTCATGTTTAATTCCTTCTGTTCGAAGAAGTACTTTAAACTCTTATGATCTGTGTAGATGGTACACTTAGTACCATACAGATAAAGTCTCCATACCTTAAGAGTATGCACTACAGCTGCTAGCTCTAAGTCATGCGTCGGATAAGTACTCTCGTGGACTTTCAACTGTCTAGATGCGTACGCTATCACATTACCTCGTTGCATCAACACGCAACCTAACCCACGATATGAAGCATCAGTACAAACAACCAAATCCTCATCTCCATCGGGTAAAGCAAGGATTGGAGCTTGCGTGAGTCTTTTCTTTAATTCCTCAAAAGCTTCGTCTTGGAACTTTCCCCAACTGAAAACTACCGACTTTCGGGCCATACCGGTCAACGGTGCAGCTATCTTGGAAAAACTTTTGATGAATCTCCTATAATAGCCAGCTAACCCTAAGAAGCTTCATATATCAGTCAGATTCTGCAGAGTCTTCCAGTTTGTTATCACCTCAATCTTAGTTGGGTCCACGGTAATCCCATCAGGATTAATCAAGTGTCCTAAAATTGCACTTCTCGTAACCAGAACGCGCATTTCGAAAACTTAGCATACAACTTTTCTTCCTTCAGAGTCTCCAATACCTCCCTCAAATGCTTCATGATCAGACTCACTCTTCGAATAAATCAATATATCATCAATGAAAATGATAACTGACTTATCCAACATCGGCCGACACACCCTATTCATCATATCCATAAATGCGACGGGAGCATTCGTTAGACCAAACGACATCACGAGAAACTCGTGGTGTCCATAACGCGTACGAAACACTGTCTTAGGGATGTATGCCTCTTTCACCTTTAGCTGGTGATAGCCTGATATGAGATCTATTCGTGAGAACCAACTTGAACCTTGGAGTAGGTCAAACAGATAATCGATCCTTGGCAAAGGATATCTATTCTTTACCGTAAGCTTATTCAACAAGCGATAATCTATGCACATTCTCATGCTTCCATCCTTTTTCTTCACGAACAACACCGGTGCGCCCCAAGGGGAAATACTTGGTCTAATAAAACCCTTGTCGAGGAGCTCTTGCAGTCGAGACATCAATTCTTTCATCTCGGACGGCGCTAGACAGTAAGGCGCTTTCGCGACGGGTTGGGCTTTCGGTACTAAGTCTATCTGAAATTCTATCTCTCGTTCTGGTGGCAACCCAGAAAGATCCTTAGGGAATACTTCAGGTAGGCACCGCACCCTCTCCTTAACAAGCCCTCGGCTTTAATCATCGTAATGACATTGAGCCCAGAACTTTCCTTATCACCGTAAACCGTTACCGCACTACCATCCAAGGACTTTAACTTTATCATTCTACTCTTACACACTATCTAAGCCTCAAACTCAGACAATCAATCCATTCCCAAAATCACATCGAAAACTCCCAAGGTCATAACATACAAGGTAACAGGGACCTCATGTCCCTCTAACTCTATCTAACAATCTTTAACCATTTTCATTATTTTAACCGAAGTGTCACTAGCGGTTTCTACTATGAAAGTTTCAAACACTTGACAACATTTCATTTTAGCTAATTTACTAAAGGGCGTTACTATGAAATTTTTGTTCGCACCCGAATCAAATAATACTGAAGCGGAAATACTGTTTACTAGAAACGTACCTGTGACGACATCTAGAATCTGCTTGGCTTGTTCTTGAGTCAGCATGTAGGCCCTAGTCTTTGGACTAGTTGGTTCAGAATCCTTCTTTCCACTTCCTCCAGCTTCGCTCTCAGTGCATTCCCTAGCAAAGTGACCCGTCTTACCGAACTTGTACATGCAGACTTTGCAATACAATCTGGAGCGTAATGCCCTACCTTCCCGCACTTGTAACAAGCATTCGTACCGAACTTTCCCTCACCAGCATGACTCTTCCCACACTTATAACAAGTGTCAGAACCTTTACCCCACCAGCATTCTCCACCGTGTGCTTTGCCACAAGTCTTGCACGAATTTTTTTCCCACACCTTCTGTTTCTTGTCATTTGAGTTCCACAACTGAGTACAGTGTCGTTTAACAGGAGCGACCCACTTCTTATCTTTCTTCTTTTCCCCCACAACAACGTCATCCGCAGCTAGGTCCTCATAAATCGTCTCTACGAGTTCGACGACAGAGTTAAAAGTAGCAGGTTTATTCGCCCTTACTAGTACGCAAACTTTTTGTGGTAATCCTCTCACATAGCACTTAAATCTCTTAGCTTCAGTGTTGACCATATCGGGTACCAACCTAGACATTCGGTTGAACTCAATGGTGTACTCACAATGTGTCATCGTCCCAGCATTCAAGTTCAGGAACTTCATCTCCGCCTTTTCGACCTCGGCGTCAGCACATAATTTCTTCATAACCAGTTCTTTCAGATCCTCCCATTTCATTGCCTTAATTTCCTCTGGACTCTTCCTCTACTCAATCGACTCCCACCAATACATTGACTCATCACCAAATGATTGGGTGGCATAACCGACAGCTTGGTCGGGAAGGCACTTGCTAATGCAGATAACCTTGTCCATAGTGGTTATTCATTGGAGAGTAGCGATTGCGTCTCCTAAACCAGTCAGCTTCGGCGGGTCGCATCCCTTGAAGGACTTATAGTTGCACCCACCTCGGCCTCTTTTCCTGTCATCAGCTTTCACAGACTTAACCACACTCGAGGCCTCCCTCTCTCCTTCCCCATCTCTCCTACCATCACCACCCGCCCCTTCAGCAGGTCTTTCATGGTTTTAGGCAGTTCCTTCAGGAGTCAGGTTCTTCACAGCTTTGGCTACAGCTTGAACGATAGCTATTCAAATAGCGGGATCTAGTTGAACCCCTTCGTTGTTGTTCGGGTTTCCTCCAGCTACGCTTCCTTCATCTCCGGTGTTGGAAGCTGCTTCAATCGAAGGTTGTCGGACACGACGAGGCCTACCACGATGTCCAATGCGACCTCCAGCCCTCGCAATTCCTCCAGCTCCCACATTTCCTCCCATTCCAGCCATTGTATTATAAACGGAAAAACACAAACGTCATCACTCAAGGAACTATTTAGTACAAGGATAGTAAGGCTAACAGGTAATAACAGTGGCCAGCTGTGATTAGCTGATCACGTTACTTTCCATGTCCTATACACTTCCCTTTATGAGTCTATTTGTGCTGATTCCAATCTCAAACAATTAAACAGTCAAACAAGCAAGAAATCCTATCCAAATCAATCAAGATAACATTAACATTATTATTTAACGATACACTTTACCTTTACTGATCTTGCTTGAGTGACACATGACATTCTTGAACTGGCATCTTTTTACTTAAATCTCATTCTCTGTTCGAGTCTAAGCATGTAGGATGCTTAAATCTCTCGAACTTTGCTCTGATACCAACTTGTAAGGCCCCGTTACCGGTACCTCAAATTCGAACATTTAATTTACTCATTAACATAGTTCTAATCAGAGTTAATAAAAACATTCGCGGAATATATAAAAACTTTCATAAAACATTACATACTTGTCTTAAACAAACATCTTTGTCTTTTAAAATAAACAAAACATTAAACATAAACTGATAAACGTCTCGAGTCTTCTGATGCCAGCCTCTTATTCAATGCCACGTGTTCCCCTCAAGCGAGCTGCCTCATCCTACACACCTGCGTGCATACTAAAAGTCAGCTACGCTGAGTGAGTTCTAGTTAATCACATAACATACATTACATACATACTTACATACTTTCATTCTTACTTTCATAATTTAAATTCTACTTTACTTTATTCTATTCTGCCTCGAATATTATTAGGGTCCGATCCCTTTTTCTGCCTCGGATATTATTTGGGTCCGGTCCCACTTCTACCTTGAGTATTATTAGGGCTCAGTCCCTTTCTGCCTCGAGATTTATTAGAGCTCGGTCCCTTTTCTACCTCAGATATTAGTAGGGTCCGGTCCCTTTCTACCTTGTTATCTCTTACATTCATTCATAACATACATACATACATACATATCATTCATACATCATACATAGCATTATAACTTGATAGTACGTGCAATATCCGAAGATCGTTCACGTACCGACAAGCAATCATTCTTACCGTTCACATAGTCACATAAGGCATACACTTATCAGTTAGAATAAATGTATTAACAATCACATTGAGTATGCACACAGCCCCGAAAACAAAACACAGAATTGGGGCTAGAAACTCACCTGGATTCTGTTTCTTTCTCTTTTATTGTAATTCACTTCTTTAACTGCGCCCTGCTAACTGTATATAGGGTACGCGTATTAATATTCATCCTATTTGTATTCTAGTTGGAAATGACTAAGTCTGGTATGATCGGTTGGCCTTGTTAAGATTTCATTTACTTATTATTTTTCCTACGAACCCTAAAATATTTTATTATTATCTTAAGACCCGATTATTTAAATATTCTTTTCTTTATCGAGTTCACGTCCCTTCTCGTAAACTGTCATGTGTTATAAGCATGTTCGTATTTAGACGTATGTGTGTGTATGTATAGGACACACGGGCTATCTCATACTTATGGGCCTCCAAGTGTGATCTTAGGTGTATACTTAAGCGAGTATTTCATTATACTTATACATACTCTCGGGTTCTCAACGAAGTCAATTACAAATTTATCAAATCATTTCGTAATGTAATCGAACTATAAGTGATCGAGTGTAAGGAGTGTAATAGGGCTCGGGTTTGTATTTGTGCTTGGCTGGATCTTGGGTTGTGTGTTGGTAATAAGAAAATAAGCCTAAGTCCTCCTTATCTTTTAACATCAGGCCCAAACCTCCTCTTTACTACAGCTCCAAACCTTTGAAACCCCAAAATCTATTACAATGAGATCGATGATGATGAAATTGATTGATTACTTGTAATCGAACAAGTGTATGCGAGTCTAAGGTGATTGATTTCAACTGTAATCGACCCCATATTGTTATCAATCAATCGCGCAGCTTATCAGACCTTGTAATCGGCCCTATCACAAATAAATTAGCCAAAGTATGCGGATATTCACATACGTATACATTGTAAACGATTTTCAGTGTAGTTTATTCATTATATTCAAGTATCGATTGACTGATAGTTAGTTTGTACTCCATTTCTGCAGAAATCACATACATTGTATGCGATTCAATTGTAATCGAGTCACAGAGTATGCGAGTTCGATTGTAATCGACTTTCAGAATTGTATGCGAGAATAATTGTAAGCGAATCCAATAGTAATCGACTTATTGTGAACGAATTCAACGTAATCGGCTCATTGCGAGCGACTTTAACATTCTAATCAATTTTTAGTGTGTGCGACCTCTATTGTAAACGAGTTGTGTGATCGAGTGACATGTAATCGATGGTGATTGTAAGCGACTTTATTGTGTGCGACCATAAGGATAACAGCTAGTCTGCAGAAAATGGTAACGGACTCGATCCTTTATCCGCGTTAAAGCTACTCGTTTTGTCACTAACACCTCGTTATGAGTTGGCACTAATCCATAATCGTTCCCGATCACCTTCCTTGCCCAAACGTGACCCGAAAGAACTATAAAGTTTGATATTTTAAACTAAAATGTTCCAACTAGATTTAAGGTTCATTTTAAACGAGCCATTTATGTTCTTGGGTTCATTAGGTTCGTTTTCAACATCAAGTTCGTTACTTTACGTTCCGTTTATACCCGATCTACTATTGTTTCAAGTTTCAAAGCTAAACGTTTATTAAAATGTAAACTTTAATATAAAAAAAATTCCTTCCAGGGTTTGTTTGATCTCGGTTAGCTTGATTATAAATCTTGAATCTTGTATCTATCTATATATTGAAGATCTATCTATGTTTGGCTTGATATTTGGTCTCAGATCCTTTCTTTCTCTCTTGGGGCCGTTTATAGTAATATGTGTGTGTGTTTGGAGTGTGTGTAGAGATTATGGAAAGGATGGAATGAGATTTAGGGGTTTAGGATGGTTTAAAGGGATATTTATATCCCCTAAAGCCCATGGACCCTAAGCCCATCTCATCCATATTTCTATCTTGATTAATCTAGGTCCATGATCTTTTCTATATTTAATATTAGTTAAATATTAACACCTGATAACTTAACGCGACAATCTTTATTTAATATTAAAATTTAACATTATAATATTTAGGATGTTACAAATTGGCCTGAAAACAAATACCTACCCTACATTATCCCTTAGGAGCCAATTGTTTCCTTTTCCATTTTTCTTTGTTCTTTTTAACCCACATTACAAGCCGTGTTAGTCTTGGCCGTTTATTTTTACCTTATGGATGAAACCCGGTATGTTAGAGTTGTATATAAGTTGTTTGTCGATCATAGTACACAATGTATGTATGTCTCAATTCAGTTACTTGCTTATGTTGATGTTAGTGTTAAAAAAAAATTTGAAGTCAAAGGAAAGCTCAAAAGAGTCAATGTTTGAGTCAATATCGCTTGTAAATAATAGTGAGTGTGTTTGTTTGTTTGTTAAATAAATTGGGTTTCATCCACCATAAGTCACTAAATATATCCGCTTCCACACCCTAACCTAAGCAACAACAAAACCCTTAGTTATATTCTCTATGCAACCAGTGGATAATAGGTGGAGATATGACTTGCTTCCAAGCTTATTACATTGTGTTCATACTTGGCATTGAGTACAGAGAGATAATAACACATTTTTTTTGTCCAAATATTAAACGAGAGGAGAGATGTTATATTATAAGGGGTATGAACATGTGTGCCTTATCCGGAAACAAATTACACTCGTTTGGGCGGTTTCATAGTTTTAAAATGTACCATTAAACTGTTTGGTGGGTTATCAACCTTGACAATGTCAGTTCTATGGAATTGGGTATGACCTTATACCTCACTAGTATTAATACTGATAATTGATGAACCATCGATCGAGGTGTATGTGTTGCATGAGATTTTGCTTGAGGGTAAGAAAATGATAAGTGTGAGGATGTGATGTGTGGGTAAAAAAAGTGTATTAAGTGTCTAATTTCGTGTATGTTAAGTCTTTTTATATATCAAACACAAGTACTTTAAATGTGTTGGTGTTATAGGTGTTCAGAGCTTAATGGAGCTAATTTGGAGCGTTTAGGGATGGAGGAATCAAGATTATAGGAAGAGCGGTGATCGGAAGCTTAACATGGTGATCAAGAATCAAAATAAATGAGAAAACGGAAATTTGGAGCATGGCAGGCCATAGGCTACGCCTTCCAGGCCGTAGCTTACGCCCGATGTATGGCGTAAGGCAGACACATGAATCCGTAGCCTACTGCCCTGCCGTAGGCTACGGAATCTTGGCCATTGGCTAAGGCGACCCAACCGTAGCTTACGGCCGGGTCTGACGGAAATGTTGTTTTTGGGTGTTATTCTTCCATATTTAAGGCATAAAAACCCTGAGGTCGAATCATTCATTCATTCATCAGTTTTGGGACGTCTTGGAGGCTACTTTTCATCACCATAACACACTATAATCAGAAGATTCATCCATGCAATCATTCCCTAATATCATAATCAAGAGAATGAAGATCGAGATGCAAGGCTAAAGGCTTCATAACCATCTTCGGGCGTAGGGTTGAGTTGCATGTTATGTTTTGATATTTTATATTTTTAACTTTGTATTTGGATTTGGTTAATCATTCGGTTGATCAATTCTTCGTGCTTGTTTGTGTGCTTAAACGGTTTTTAGTAATTGATTGCTTAATCTTTTGTCAGTTAATCAATTTATGGTCATCAACAATTAGGATTAAGTTCTTTCGTCATTGACCCATTTGTCATTAACCATATTATTGATTTTGTGTTTCAAAACATAAAACCAATAATCAAATAGATTTTCATTAAGTTGTGTCAACTGTTTGGACTCAGTTCTGACGTTCAACATAGCCAATCGTTAAGTCTTTTGGTTTATATATTTTAACAAGAAATTGTCCAAAGAAGTTTACCAATTTTCTAACTTGATTCGAAACCCGAACCTTGGAGTTTGGTTATTTTCATATTACTGTTTACAAACTACACATTTAAACCGCTTGACATCGTCTGTCCACTTTAATTATTTCATAATAACGTTTGAGTTTCACTTGCACTTTCCATTGATTCCCTGTGGATTCGACACCTTACTTGCCCTTGCTAGTAAAGGTATTTTATAAATATTTTTGGTTGACCTTTCGACATCAATCATTTTGCAATTTTGAAGATTGAGAAAGACTTCAAATCCACCATTACCTTCACTCAGTCTTCTACCTGTTTCAATCCACACCAACGATAAGGTGGGTGTGAGCAAGGTCTCACTTGTAGAGGAAAGGGGAAAATGTTAAGATGAGTTGTTATGACCCGTGGGCTATTCGAGTCTTCTCTCCATACCCGTCTAAGCGGTTCAAATGCATAAAAACACTCCATTTACAAATGAAGCAATCTGGTGGCTTAAGAGGGGGCAAGAGTGACCAGGGCGCGACACGTAGGATATTAAAAGTTTCGTTCGTATTACAAGGTTATTTTATATTACTCGTTTATAATATATATATATATATATATTTGATTTTATTTTATGCATTGTAAGGAAGTTAATAATTATATACTTAGGATTTGATGATGAAAATTGTTTCACAAATATATTAGATATTATAACCCGGTTTAAAAGTTATATGGTTTGGTAAAACCCATGACCCGTTTCTTTTTTTCTTTTAATATAATGTTGTTTCTTAATTATAAATCATATCTTTTAAAAAAAATTTAATTTTTAGTATATTCCTATTATATAGGATTTTCATATCAAATATTTGGTGAGATTATTTTTTTATTTAATGAGATATTATAACCCATTTAAGGACTGTCTGGGTTTGGTAAGACCCATACCCGTCGCCATTTAAAAATCAAGCAATCTAGTGGCTCCATAAAGAGGGAGGGGGGACTACATCGCGACACGTAGGATTTTGAGCTTTCGTTTATATATATTATAGATAGATATGACAATTTACAATAATAATAATAATAATAACAGATAATGGATTTATTTAAAAAAATAATCGACTTTTAAATATATATTTATATATATAATTTAATGTTTAAAAAAATACTTTGTAAAATGAAAGCATATTCGAGTGTTGTTTTTTTCCTTATAATCTTAAACGATATACATAGTACAATATGTTAATGATAACGTTTGAAATTATATTCTTTTAAACTTTGACAAACATGGTTTGTTGTTGAATTTTGGATTTCACCAAGTATTTTGAAATATATAGTAAAATAATATGTTATTGTTTTTATAAAAATGTATACATATAATATAAATATAGTGTAAAAGGAAAGTCAATAATTATTAATCTATTACATATATAAGGGTTAATTATGATTCTTAGTTTTGGAGGGAAAAAAATGTGAGAATTAACTAAAACATAACAAGTGTCCACAGTTATTTTACTTTATTAGAATATGTAGATATATAGGGTGAGGTTACTGTATGATAATTGTTTAACGTACGATAGGTACACGACACGCTCAAAGGCAAAAACAAAAATGCTCAAAAGCAAAAATACAAAAACGCTTAGCCAAAAACTAAAACGCTCAGCCAAATACCTAAAACGCTCAACCAAAACCTAAAACGCTCAAAAATGGTTTTCGTGAAGAAAAATAAAAACTGGATCAATTAACGATCCAAAACTGTTTATTTTGGTGAACCAATGATTAATTGGATATGTATTGACGATTTCGAGATCTTGTGATGTGATTTCATGGATCGATTTTATGAATATAAGTATTCTTGTACCTAAGCAATTATTGTATTGTATCTTCTCTCTCTCTGTGTGTGTGTATATATATATATATATATATATATATATATATATATATATATATATATATATATATATAAAATTGTCTACATTTAAAGCTCTCATGTCGCTCCCCCTCCCCTCTCGTGCCACCAGATTACTCCATTAATGAATATTGGCTTCTCATTCATTCACTCTTTAAAACTTCGTGGGTCATGGGTACTATCAACGGGTCTCGGTACCCAAATTAGAAAAATGGATTAGAACCTCTCATGCTAACATCTCATTCCTTTATTTTCAAACCCCCTCTTACTAAACCCTAGGAATTCACCACCGCCATCTCCACTATCTCCTAAACCCTCCACCAACACCACCACCATCTCTGCCCTCCACCTCTTCCAGACACAGTTTTGGCTCAGCGGAGTATCATGTTGCTTCTGTGTCCCTGCCTTACAGCCTCTTTCTAAAATTCTCACAGATAAATAAATCGATCAATCAAAATAATCTATAATAATAATAATAATAATAATTCATATTCAAATCTCACAACATTCTATGGTAACAATTTCTTTTTCACGGACTTTTGATTTCAATCGGATTCGGTAATGGAATGTGCGAATTGAATATAAGCGATTCCGGAATTAGCCTATGATACGACGATGTCTTACTCAAATGGATCTGTTAATTCCTTATGGTCGAACCATAGCTATGCCGGCGTCACCTGCAATCAACTCCAAAAGGTTCCTTCTCCGTTTGATTAATTATTTGTGTTAATTTGTTTGTATTCACAACTTAATTGAATAATATAATAACTTTGGATCTATATTAGCTAACATATTGTTTTGATGCATGTGTTATTTTAAGCTTCTTCAATAGCTATAGAGTAAGAATAGATTATTAATAAGTTAGTGATCCAGGTGGGGTAATAAATTAGGAACTGGTCTGGCATGCCTGATGGTTTGACGAAATGCCTTTGGTGTGGTTGTTGACAAATGGGCCAACTATATGCTGTTCACTATTTTTACTAGCTGATGTTATTGATTTTTATTGTTTTAATAAGCTAAAACGTTATAACATTCTATTTTCGGTTAATAATAAAAGAAAATTTTGTTTATTCAATAATGTGTTGTGTATCGGTATAGATAATAAGCTATAAGAGGGTGGGCTTGGACTTTAGAAGATGGAATAAGAGATGGAATGAGCCTTAGGTCCATGGGCTTAAGGGTGTATAAATACCCCTTAAACCCTAAACCTTTCCATTTTTATCCATCTCTACACCATAGCCTACACCTTGAAGAACACACACAAACACCATCCTATATCCCGAGCCAAGATCCGAAGGTGGAAACCCGAACCCGTTGGTGCTAGAACGTTGTGACGAACCAAAACAACATCAAGACTAGGCCGTGTTCGTAAACCGACTCGTTTAAGGTACGTCTATAACAAGAACTTGTTCATTTAGGTTCGGATTCGTTTAGAAATCATAGATCTGTTTGAATATGGTAAAAATGAATCCAACGCAACAAATCTCACTGAAATTCGTTAACATATGATAGTTAATCGATTGATTAAAGAATCAGGTTTAAACGATGACCAAACGCACTGTGTAAACATGATGTATGACTGATTGGATGGTTAGGGTTTATAGGCGCTGAGATTGCGAGTCCATTGATACAATTTTTGTGTTATTTCATGAAGATTTGAGGCACAATCGTGATTATGGTATTGACTGTTCTTGACAATTTTAACTTTGACCTTGAGTCAAAGTCTGGATAAGAACTGTTGATCATTCGTTATGAATGAATGAATAAATGATCATTCGTTACACGGTCATAACGAATGAGATGCATTCGTGTATCTTTATAACGAATGAACCTCCATTCGTCATACAGAACTAACGAATGGCACTCGCCATTCGTTATCAACCCATTCGTTATGATTAAGATAACGAATCAGGTCATTCGTTACTCACCCACTCGTTATGACTGAGATAACGAATAAGGTCATTCGTTACTCACCCATTCGTTATGATTAAGATAACGAATCAGGTCATTCGTTACTCACCCATTTGTTATGTGTTAGGACATGAAATGTCACATGTATGTCCCCAGTTCTATCAGGTTGGTTCAACATGAAACCAACGATCGTGAAAACAAGTTAACGTACTGAAAATGTCAAACGAAGCTGATTCGATCGAATCAGTGACTGATTCGATCGAACCAGATCTCATTCGATCGAACCAGATCTCATTCAATCGAATGAGTATCTCATTCGATCGAATGAGTCTTCGGTATATAAACGTTACTTGGGAAATTTCACAGGGGAGAGAGAACAGAATACACACTCACGAACCAGCAGCCTACAGAAACTCTCTCGATTGTTCTTCGTGTTCTTGGTTGTTTCCTCCAATCCTAGGCGTCAAACCCCTTTAGGAATCGTACCTACGTGTCCGTTGATCACCACCGAATCGCCGTGTTAGAGGATTCCGCACTCTAACACGTTGCCCCGTGAATCGTTGGGAAACCGAGTCCCGAATCGGTCCTACAAAGTGGCATCAGAGCTTAAGGTTCTTGATTCACGAAAGATTCGTGGTGATATTCGTGTTTTTTCTCGTGAAAATCATATATTTTGCTTGAAAAATTTTCGAAAACTAGTGTTTTTGTTCTTGGTGTTCTTATCATATACTCATAAAAGTCATATATTTTGGTTTTTGATCTCAAGATTTGGTGTTAAAATTCCGGGTTTTATCAAGAACATTCATCGTGTTCTTCGTTTTTAAACGTTTGATCCATTTTTGTTTGGTTGGTTATTTGTTTAAGTGTTAATACACTTAAAAGAGTCATATTTTGCTTCCAAATCAACTTGGATTCGTGTTAGTGAATTTACAACCGAAAATCTGGTCAAATCTTCTAAGTTTGGAAATTCCATAAATCCCGATCGAACTAGTCGTATTTTTGGAACTCATTCGATCGAATAAGCTTTCTATTCGATCGAACCAGTTTGAATTTTGACCGAATCAGTTTTTCCCGCCGTGATTTGCGCCAAGTCCATTCGATCGAATAAGTTCATCCTTTCGATCGAACCTGCTTCCAGTCGATTCGAACAAGTCTCAGATTCGATCCACCCATTCGATCTCTTTCTTATTCGACTGCCAGAAACCTTTCGATCGAACTAGACACCCATTCGATCGAACCTGTCACCTCATTCGATCGAACAAGATCGTATTCGATCGGATAAGCTTCAGAAGACCAGAACAGTGCATCAGTCAGTCATTCGATTGAATCAGGACACATTCGATCGAATAAAGAAACACACTCGATCGAATCAATTCTCATTCGATTAAAAGATCAAAGTTTTAAGCAAAGAAGCAAACATGTCTGCCAGTTCAAGTACAAACAAAAGGATCCAATCGATCCTTGAGAGTGATTCAGAATCTGGGAGCTTCAACAAGCCTCCAAAGTTGATGGCACTCAATGAGTTTACTACCTGCAAGACAAGATTCCAGATTCATATCACAGGTGTGAATCCTGGACTATGGGAAGCGGTTTCAGACAACGTGGGTGCATCCTACAAACGATGATGGTGAAAGCCTGAGCTACTTTAGGCTGTCAGAAGAACAAAAGATAGCCTTTGATGCTGAAAAGAAAGCCTTCTCCTTACTGTCTCAAGCTCTCTCCAGCGATCTCTTCCATCAGTTTAACCAGTTCACAACAGCGTCAACTCTTTGGAACGCACTGGTAGAACGAAGCGAAGGATCTGAGTCACTTAAAGAAATTCACGCACGGGAGTTAAAGCGTGAATTTGATTTGTTTGGTCCAGAATCCGGAGAAGACATTGAATCGTTGCTGTCAAGATTCTATCATCTTATGTCAGAGCTAAAGTCCTATAATGTCAAAACAACAGGGACTGAAAAGGTTAGATGTCTCGCTCAAGGACTTCCAACAAGCTGGAACACCTTCCTGACTGTGATGAGAAGAAGTCATCAATTGGAGACGATTCTTCTTTCTGACTTTATAAAAGAAATCAGACAGGAAGACGCTGAATTAAGAGCATCCTCCAGGAAACCCAGAGCAACATCTGACAAGTCGCTGTACATGTCAAAATCACCAATGTCATATTCAAATGACCATGCTCCAATGAAAACTGCGTGTGTCTCCTCAATGTCAAATCAATCTAAGGGGACCGAAACGAGATCTTCTGCACCACCAACATCAAATTCCGGAAATTCAAGTTCTAACTCCGGACCCAAGTCAACTGAAAAGGCAACGTTAAACACTGAAGGCTTGGGAAAGGTAACGGTGGAAGTTGCGAAAGAACATATGGCAACGTTAGGCACAATAATTGAATCATACAGTTTAATGGTGGCTGGTAAACTAGGCAACAGTCATCTGGACAGCGATGACTATGAACAGCTAGATGAAGACGATATGGAACGCATCGATATCATGTGGGCACTTGGCAGCGCGTTCCGTAGAGCTAGAAAGTGGGCTAAGAAAACAGGCCAAGCTCTTTCAATCAACAATAAATCCAAGTTTGGTTTTGATAAAACAAAAGTTAAATGCTACAACTGTGGCGAACTTGGTCATTTTGCCAAGGAGTGCTCTAAACCAAAGAGGGAAGGTCACCAATATCCCTTCCGAACTACTTCAACTTCATCTACTCCTGCTGCAGCCGCTGCAAATGTCAACAATGAGAGACAACTGGTCCCTCAGAATCAAACAGCAGCGAACAACGCCAACATCAACAATGAAACTGCTCTTGATGTTCAAGGTGATGAAGGCGAGTCCTGGAACTTCAGCATTAACATGGCTGACATCACCATTGTGGATCAAGACTAAGAATCTGGGTCTGATGATTCCTCAACTGATGAAGAATACATTGTCGAGGAGCCATCTACTGAAGTAAATGAAGGAGAGCATGAAGCTGAAGTGTCATCAGTGGAGATTATGGAGGATCAAGAAAAAGAGTCAAATGTTCCTCAATCATCTCCAAGTTCAACAATTCCTGCAGAAGCTGCTACTGTTGAAGAAGTCAACAAGGTACTGTCAAAAGCAAAGTCTGCATCTTTTCTGGAAAGAGCAGGGAATCTTTACTTTGCGTTCATGTCAGAGACGTCAAATGATGCCAAGGTAAGTTCTAACCCTACTACTCCCAAACCAGAAAATACCAAATGTTTAAAATGTAAATGTCTGAACAAGAAATTCATTCTCTGAAAGAGAGAATTGAAGATCTCGAGGCTTATAAACAAGCAGCCTCAAGATCTTTAATTGAACTGACTGACGCTCTTGCTCAAAACAAGGCTTGGAAGCAGAAAGAGTCTGCTTTTAAAGAAAAAGTTGATATCCTTAAGCGTCAGAACAAGGAATTGGAGATATGTGTTCTAAATCAACAAGATTCTATAAATTTTCATATCAATAAAAATAATGTCTTGAAAAAGGAAATGGAGAGCACAAAAGCTGATCTTGAATCATTGACTTTCAAGTTAAAAAGTTACTCCAATTCCTCTTATTTGCTAGAACACATTATCCCCGAGTTCCGGTGCAAAAAGGAAAGAGGTGTGGGATATCACAATGTCCCACCCCCAGTGCTGAACCAATTTGTGAACACACCAGGAGCTGTGCCAGACGATGACTCAAATGTTAAAACACCCGAGGACACAAACCAAATTTCAAAGTCCAAGGGTAAAGAAGTCATTGACCCGGCTCCTGAGACCAAACCAAATGTTGTTGCCACAGACTTAGGTTCCACAACTAAGTCAGGCCCATCCACATCTAAATCAAAGGCAACAACAAGTAATTCTCAGAAGAACAAGTTTAATCATAAATCTGAGAAAGTGCATGTGGAACATGGTACCCAGTTTGTCAAGGAGGGTAACTTTAATGAAAAACATAATTTTTCAAAACCCCTTCCCAGACAAACTTCACCCCAAAATGTCAAATCCAAGGGGTACTATGGTAACAAACAACAACAAAGTTATTACTCTCCACCACGTCAAAGGGGGAGAAACTACTGTTTCTCATGTGGAGAGGTTGGCCATATAGCAAGATTTTGCTACAAGTATCCGGATCCTAGATATGTCAAGTCATCTCCTATGAGGCGACCGACCGTTGACATTCAAAGCAAAACTCGGTCTCACACACCGCGGTCGGTCTCTCCTAGGAAACCTCAGTCAACCTCACCACACAGATCACCGAATCCCTCAAACCCAAGTGTTTCCACTTCAACAAGTGAAAGTCAGTCTTCAACCAGCTATGTCAAACATGTTGAGAAGAAGACTGACAGTTGGAAACAAAAGAAAAACAACACTGTTGATAACGATGTCAAACCAGAAAACAGTGTTAATGAGGGTAAATGGATTGAACTGTTAATTCGTGATGATAATGGAAAACCCAAGACCATAAAGGCTTGGGTTTCCAATGATATTTAAACCTTTTGCTTTTTGTGTGCAGGTTGCTCTTTATGATCTAAGATTCAACATGTGGATCATCGACTCAGGAGCTTCCAGGCACATGACTGGAAACATGAATCTCCTATCCAGTGTCAGACAGATAAAAGGAGGTGCAGTTTCCTTTGCAGGAACTCAAGGTGGTTACATCACGGCCCAAGGAATTGTTTCAAATGGGCGAATTTCGTTTGATAAGGTTAATTTCATCAAGGAGTTGGAGAACAACCTGTTGTCGATAAGTCAAATCTGCGACAAGGGTTTCAAAGTTATGTTTGATGATCGAGACTGCCACATCTTGGCTAAGGATTTCACCATTTCTGAAGACAAGGTTTTAATGTCAGCCGCACGCCAGAGTGATCTCTACATTCTGGATATGGCTAAGGCAGGGTCATCGTCTCCAACGGCGACATGTTTTGTGTCCAAGGCATCCGAACGTGATACTGTCATATGGCATAAACGGATGGGACACATTAATGTCAGGAACATGAATAAGCTTGTGCACAACAGGCTAGTTGAGGGAGTTAATCTGAGAAGTTTCCGTCTCCCTGATTCGTGTGTGCAGTGCAAAGCGGGAAAGCAAGTAAAAAGGTCCCACAAGTCTAAGAGTTTCCACTCGATTGATATTCCATTGGAACTCCTTCATATGGATCTTTTTGGCCCAATAAGCGTCAAAAGTATCTCTGGGCACTCATACTGTCTAGTGGTTACTGATGAATATTCGAGATTCTCTTGGGTGTTTTTCTTGAAAGCAAAGTCCGAGACATTTGGGTGTATAAATCTGCTGGTTACAACTCTTGAGTCACAGTACAATCTGAAGGTTCGGAGAATGCGTTCAGATAACGGGACAGAGTTTAAGAATGCGAATGTTGAAAATTTTTGCAAAGAAAGAGGCATTGTTCAGGAGTTCAGTGCCCCGTACGTTCCACAAATGAACGGGGTTGCTGAAAGGAAAAATCGAACGTTAATCGAGACAGCTAGAACAATATTAGCAGACTCAGTGTTGCCTGTCACGTTTTGGAGTGAGGCAATTGCCAACGCCTGTTTCACATTGAATCGGGTAGGCATTGTCAAGCGCCACGGCAAGACAAGCTTCGAGCTTCTTCAACGACGGAGGCCTAATTTAGAGCACCTGGAACCATTTGGAGCTCTTTGCACGTTACTTAAAAGGCAAGTCGATAATAAGTTCGAGGAGAAGATCATCAACGGCTATTTTCTGGGTTACAGCGTACCTCTCAAAAGGGTCTTCAACAGATCAACAAAATTAGTTGAAGAATGGTACCATGTCGACATTCAACGCTACACAGAACCAGCCAAGGGGTCAGGAGAAGACTGGTTGTTTGATTTTGACAAATTGTTCAAGTCATTCAATCTGTATGAGGTTGCTATTCAAATGATGTATGAGGCGCAAAATGCACCTCCTGATGAATCACAACAATCTTCACCTCATCCTGGTCCATCATCGTCTTCCTCCACAGAGTCTAGCGAGCAAGTTCAAGAGTCATCCGAATCTGAATCTGAAGATGAATCTCCAGCAGATGATGTACAATCGGCACCGACACAGGTTACTCCGCAACCTTCATCGTCAAATCAAGAAGCGCCAAATGCAGATCAGCCTCTAACGTCTACTTCAGAGGCACCAGCCGCTCCAGTTCCTGAGCCGAACTTAACTAACTTGGAACAAAATGTTGTCGTTCCTGACAATCCGGTGGTTAGGACTGAACGTGATCATCCACAGAACAACATTATAGGGGACATTCAACAGGGTGTCAAAACACGTCGACAGCTGAATTTTGGCCTCTACACTGAAATGATGGAGTCAGGATCAGTTGCGCTAAATGCCCATGAATGCTTCTTAGCACAAGAAGAACCAAGCAGCATCACCGATGCGTTGAAAGACGCTAACTGGGTCTCAGCCATGCAAGAAGAGTTATTACACTTCAAGAGACTTGGTGTGTGGAAGCTGGTGGATCTCCCCAAAGGACAGAAGAAAATTGGCACTAAGTGGGTACTCAAATGTAAACGCGACGATCGTGGAGTGATTGTTCGCAACAAAGCCCGCCTGGTGGTCCAAGGGTTTAGGCAAATCGAAGGCCTAGACTACAATGAGGTGTATGCTCCGGTTGAGCGTTTGGAGGCAATCCGGATGTTCTTGGCGTATGCGTCTTTCAAGAGATTCAAAGTATATCAGATGGACGTCAAGAGTGCCTTTTTGTACGGTCACATCGAAGAGACCGTATATGTGGCACAACCTCCAGGTTTTGAAGACCCAAATCACAAGGACAAAGCCTACCTGCTCAACAAGGCTTTGTACGGTCTTCACCAAGCCCCGAGAGCTTGGTACAAGGAACTATCCAAACACCTTCTGAACAACGGGTTTAGAAGAGGAACGATCGACTGCACGTTATTTACAAAGGAGAAAGAAGGAGATCTCATTATGGTACAAGTATACGTGGACGACATCATCTTCGGGTCCACGAATAAAACACTATGCAAGGAGTTTGAACAAGTGATGCAAGAAAAATTTGAAATGAGCTCCATGGGTGAGATGAAGTTCTTCTTAGGACTTCAGGTTGATCAAACAGACTCCGGTGTCTTCATTCACCAGACAAAATACGTCAATGACATCTTGAAACGGTTCGAGATGTTGAGTTCCTCTTCACAGGGAACTCCGTTAGCGGTTAATCACGGGATTAATCCTGACGAAAAGGGTGAATTGATCAATCCAACTCACTATAGAGGGATCATCGGATCTCTAATGTACCTGACTGCTTCTCGACCGGACATAATGTTTGCTACGTGTCTCTGTGCACGTTACCAGTCTAAGCCGAAGGTCTCCCATCTTATTGCAGTCAAAAGAATTTTGCGTTATCTGAAGGGTACTCCAGATTGGGGTCTTTGGTATCCTCACGATGATAACTTTGAGCTACATGCGTATAGTGATTCGGACTATGGTGGTTGTAAACTCGATTACAAATCAACAACAGCAGGATGTCAGTTCTTTGGAAGTCGTTTAGTAACGTGGCAATGCAAAAAGCAGACGTCAGTTTCCACTTCAACAGCTGAGGCGGAATATATAGCGGCTGCCAGTTGCTGTTCTCAAGTTATTTGGATTCAGCAACAGATGCGTGACTACGGTATTGAATGTTCTACTACTCCCATATATCTTGATAATTCTGCTGCTATTTCAATTACCAAAAATCCTGTCCAATTTAGCAAAACGAAGCACATCGAAATTCGATATCACTTCCTTCGTGACTGTTACGAAAAGAAGTTAATCGATGTGGTAAAAATCCCCACTCAGGAACAACGCGCTGATCTCTTCACTAAAGCATTTGACAAACCACGGTTTTTATATTTACTAGAGATCTACGGCGTTAAACGTCAATCTGATGATGTTCCTGAAGATATCATTTAAATTGTTTTTCATTTTTTCTTTTCTTAAAAATTTGAAAAATCCAAAAAGATTTTGTTTTTATAATTTTTAGGGGGAGAAAGGTTTCAAGAAAAACCAAAAACAATATAAAATACAAAAACCCAAAAACAATATAAATCAAAGGCAACAACAATTGTTGGTTCGGTCGGGAAAGAGACGATCCGAGCCGGTTCGAGACGGAAGGTTTGAAAACCAAAGACGGATAGAAACAAACACGAAACAAACGATTTCATTGATAAAAACGAAAGATTACATGCTTGTTAAACACTGAAATCACGATCTATGGCAGGGGGAGGTCGAGCATGGCCTCCCCCCTCATCCGGACAGCACCTGGGCTCCGGGCACGCAAAAACCTCTTTTTTCTTGTTCACGCCTGAAAGCTGGTATTTACACCCGCTGCCATTCGGTCAGGACTCATTCGATCGAATGAGTCCTATTCGATCAAATGGCAGACTCATTCGATCGAATCAGAAACTCATTCGATCGAATGAGTATCCATTTGAAAATGCTCTTTCAAATGGATCACTTTCAGCGTGAACCACTACCTAGGTGTACAGCATACAACATAAACATTCTAAACTATTCGCCAAGCGACGGCCACACAATGTGCACCAACATTATGTTAAGATAACGAATTAGGTCATTCATTACTAACCCATTCGTTATGATAATGAATCAGACTATATAACGAAAGAAGGAAGTTTTCATAACGAATCAGCCATTCGTTATAACGAATGAAGTCATTCGTCATAACGAATGGGATAATGAATGAGGCTTAATCAAAGGCAATTCGCTATAACGAACGAGTTAGAGAATAAAATAATAATTTAAGATTTCTAATGAAATTTGTGTAACCCCAGCCAGGGGCTCTGCCCCTTGGACCCCGATAGGGGCTGACCCCGCTAGAACCCTGCTGCCATGGGCGCTGCCCCCGGACCCCCGTTCGTTGTGAGATTACATAAAACTAGAAATACTATATGGATAGTGACAGTTGATTAATACGTGTAATCGTTATGAATTTTGCCATGCCCAGTTAAAGAAAGGAGTTACCATTAACTCTTAAAGGAACCGAGTTCAGGTGTGTTTCTAGCCCCATTTCCTTGTTATGTTTTCAGGGCTGTGTGCATACTCGATGTGAATGTTAATACACTTACCTTAAATGGTAAGTGTATGCTATGATGATTGATGTGATGGTATGTATGAATGTTATGAATGAATGCTTGTTGGTGCGTGAACGATCATCGGATATCGCACGTATCGTCAGGGAAAGTAATGTGTAGTATGTCTAGTATGAAATATGCATGTATGAAGGTAAGTAATGAAAGGAGTATATACGAAAGTATGTTATATAAGGAAAAGGTATGTATGATTAAAGGATGGATTGAATGTATGGTTAAAGGGTTCCAGACTCTTCTAAACTCTGGCGAAGGTTAAAGGGTTGCAGACCCTAATAATATATGCGAAGGTTATAGGGTGAAATGCTCTTTAAAACGAATAGTTAGTTATGTCTAAAATGCACAGACTAAATGAATGAAAGTACAAAAGAAAGAAAGTATGTATGTACGAATGAAAGAAAGGTAACATGCTGAGTATGTAATATGTGTCTTCGGATACGTGTATATATATATATATATGTGATTATGTGAATGTATTGTATGTTGCCTGATTAATTATAACTCACTCAACGTAGCTGACTTTTAGTATGCACGCAGGTAAATAAACTGAGACAGCTAGCTTGTGGGGGAACACATGGCAGGATTGAAGAGGCTGACATCTGAAGATTTGTCATGATGTTGTGATACTATGTTTTATGTTATGTTTTGAAAAGACAAGTTTTGAATGCTTGTAATGAATGGTTGACCTTGATTAATATTCCGCGAAAGTTTTAATTAACTCTAATATTTAGAACTATGTTTATGAGTAAATCCAACGTCCAAGTAGGGCACCGGGAGAGGGGCTTTACAAATGTGCTGATGAAACATGCTGAATTTGCTAAAACCAACTGAAATCCGCTGTTAGACGTACTTAAAAGCGTTTTTTAAGTGTTGAACTGCTGTAAACGTGCTAAAATAGTAAAACTTGAAAAACGTACCACAACAGTCTCAGGTTTCGACTTATTAGTCGCAGACAAGCTTTTCACTAACGGGGTTAAATTGCGTTAGTTTTTTTAATGTGGATGATGACGTTTACGATGTTGTGGCACAAATTGTGCGTGGACGCTTATCTGGTAAAAAAATATAATTAAAATTCAACTTTTCTAACAAAAATAAACGAACTGAGTCACTTTTTTTAAACAAAAATAAGTTAACCGAACAACTCTTTTTTAACAAAAATAAACGAACCAAACCACCTTTTGTAACAAAAATAAGCGAACCGAACCACTTCTTTTTAACAAAAATAAACGAACCGAACACTCTTTTTAACAAAAAATAAATGAACCCAACAAAATTATTGGAAAAAGTAAATGAACCCAACCAGTTTTTAACAAAAATAACCAACTGGACAACTTTTTTTAAAACAAAAAATAACTAATCAAAAAATAACTAATCGAACCATTTTTTTTAACAAAAATAACAAACCGAACCAATTTTCTAACAAAACTCAACAAGCTAAACCACTTTAAAAATGATCAACGAAACTAGCTACTTTTTTAATAAAAATAAACTTAGGTCGAAAGAGTTTGGGTCAGAATGCGTTTTGGGTCAAAAATAGTTCATGTCGGAACAATGGTGCTGATGGTGGTGGTTCGGTTCGTTTATTATTGTTAAAAAAGTATATCGGTTTTTTAGTTTTTATTAAAATAATTGGTTCGATTATTTTTTTTTGTTAAAAAATGGTTTAGTTCGTTTATTTTTGTTAAGAAAAAAATGGTTCATTTTATTGACTTTTGTTAGAAAATAAAAAGTGGTTGGTATAAGTAATTATTTTTGTTAAACAAGTGGTTTGGTTCAATTATTTTTGTGTAATAAAAGCCCTTTGGTTCGTTTATTGTTATTAAAAAAGTAGTTTGGTTTGTTTTTTTTGTTAGAAAAGTAGTTCGGTTAGTTTATTTTTGTTAACAAAATGGTTCGGTTTATATATTTTGATTAGAAAAATAGTTTGGTTCGCTTATTTTTGTTTTAGAAAGTGCTTCGGTTCTTTTATTTTGGTTAGAAAAAATTAATTTCAATTTAAATGTAATTTTTTACCACATAAGCATTCAACGTTACTATTCTTGCCGCATAATCGCATACGTCATCACCCGCGCCATAAAAACTAATGGAAGCTAAGCCCGTTAGTGAAAAGCTCGTTGACGGCCAATAGATCAAAACTTGGAACTGTTGTGTTACATTTTTAAAGTTTAAGTTAGCGCATTCCAGTAGAACAAAGTTTGGATTATTAATATCCAATATTCGTTCGTGCTGATAGTTATAATGTTGCAAAATATAAAAAATGTATTGATCATTATTATACATGACATGCTTGGAGCACATGTTTAGTAATTATAAATGTTAATGCAAATATTAATATTATTGTATGATTGATTTTAAATTAGTAATCATATAATTAATACTTAAGCAGCACATTTAGAAAGACCATATCTTGTCAGCAAGACTTCTTTTTATTCATGCAACAAGAGGGCATCATCCATCAAGAACAATATTTTTTTATATAAGTCAAATAACAACAGCTTGTCATAGCCTTTATAAAGAACAAGGTTTTGTGAAACTCATTGTCATCAATCGACAATGAAGTGGTTGTTCTCATCATATAAAACAACTCAACGTTTCGTAAATTCTCAACAATATCATCAACTTTGGCCTGCATCCTTATATTCTGGCCGCTTTTGTAGCACCTCGAGAATCTTAAATGCTAGTGAATCATCCCACAGGTTAGAAATGACAACTAGATCATTTTGTTGTCTAAACATGTAGCGATCTCATGCATAGGTTGTGCTTTACTATTATTGCAGGTATCTGGATAATAATAAATTAGTTGATCTTGAAATAATTTCAAGGGAAACAATTAAACCATCTTCTCCTACTCCCCAACACCTAAGAACCTTCAACCTCTCTATTATAGACCAATTTATGTTTGATGTCTACACACCTTTCACATTTTTTCTCCCTAATACCAACAAGGCTAGTGTTACGGATGTTGAAACCAAAAGATCAAAACATCTGAAAGAGACCTTATCTAAGATTCTAACAAAATTCTATCCTTTTGCTGGAAAATTGAAGGACAATATGCAAATTGAGTGTAATGATGATGGAATTTATTATACAGAGGCTCGAGTCAACCAAACACTTGAAGATTTTCTAAGGAATCCATACGATGAAAGAGTTAGAGAGTTGTTGCCTGAAAGCCCTAACACTGCAGACTCTTCAATAGGAAATTATGTTATAGGTATTCAGGTAATTTTTAATAGTATAATATACATTATTGAATAAGATTTGGATTTTGAACAAACGAGTACATTGAACTTGAGATGTGTGTTGGTGAACATTTTCAAATGTGGCGGGATCGGGCTTTCTATTAGTGTGTCACACAAGATCTTTGATGGACACACATTTTATATGTTTATTAAAGCATGGGCAGCAGCCTCTAGAGGTTCACCGGAAACTGTTTCACCAAGTTTTCTCGCGTCTAGGATCTTTCCTAACAATCCTTGTTTAGAATACTCAATGCCTTCCAAGTTATTAACTACCAAAATTCTAAGTACGAAAAGGTTTGTGTTCGATTCCAAGGGCTTGGAATTGCTTAAGGCACAACCGGTTGCTAGCGTCAGGTCAACACATCCTCCAAGTCGTATGGAAGCCACAACTGCCCTAATTTGGAAGGCTGCAGCCCAAGCAGCATCAACAGTTAGACCATTTGGTCCACAGTCACCTCATGAGCTATTGTTAGCAGTAAATATCCGGAATAGGGCTTCGCCTGCTTTACCTAAAGAGTCCATTGGAAACCTTGTTGATGCAGCTGGTGCAATTTGCTTTCCTGTTCGCCACTTGGATTTGCCAACCCTCATGGGCCAAATAAGAGAATCAATAGCCAAAATAAACTCAGCTTACATTGAGTCCATGAAAGGGGAAAAAAGACATGAGACATTTGCTGAGTTGTTGAGGATATTAAACCAGCTAACGGATTCGACAGTTGAAGGAGACTGTGTGTTTTCTACAAGCCTTTTGAACAGTGAAATGTATGAGTTGGACTTCGGATGGGGAAAACCAATATGGTATTATGTTATGAATGGTAGAGCTGCTAGGCGTGTGGCGTTGAATGAAACATTCAAGGGTGGTGGTGTTGAAGCCATAGTCACATTGAGTCCAGATGAAATGGAGATATTAGAGCATGATTCCGAGCTTCAATCCTATGCCATTGTCGACCCTAGTCCTCTCCAATTTGCCCATTAAACAACATGGATTTCATCTTTTATTTTTCATTTTAGTTACGTTGTAATTAAATTGTAAAACCTCAAGCACAACTTCATTGGTGCATGTAATTTTTAGTTTATACCGGATATGACTTATTTCTATGCTTATAATAGTTTATATCAGATGATTTATTAATCATTTTTTATACCAATACTAGAGAGACTCAACCGTTTTGGAGTCTTATGATGAATTAACAATTTGAGGTCCTTTCTATAACAACTCAGATTTTTTTTTAAAATTTATAATTTTATTAAATACCCGACCTATTTTGATGTTCGGGAAATTTTATCGCGTTTATCTAGTTAATTATGGTTATAATATTATTCTTAATTATTTATATATAATATATATTTAACACTTTCACATTATGGCAATTTTAACCCAAACTAAAATTATTACCTCTTTATGTGTCCACCCTCAAATTATAGGGACTAAAATGAAAATATTATTAATATTATTATTGTTATTATTATTATTATTATTATTATTATTATTATTATCATCTATAACTCGTTAACCGGAGATCCGACCCAAATCCGTAACCCGATTATAGAACCCGTATACCCAGATTCAATGGCTTGGACCACAATTGTTGTCGTATACTTGGTAATTGAATTTTGGATCTTATTTCTCATGCCTTAATCGGCCTACCGACACAGTCAATTTGGTAACAACAATCAAATATTATACGAATTGATTATATTAATGAACCGCCTTAACCCGTTCTTCAATATACAAGATATAGACCATTAAAATTCAATTAAAGTTGCAAAATTAATCCTTATACCCTCGCTATCAAAACCCCCATATCTAATTATATTTTATTAGCCTCTGAAATCGTGTTCTTGGACTCTCCTTTGACGACAGGTTATCGAGAAATTAAACAACTGATCTGGCGTCGTTTTAGTTAATTAAATATGTTAATATGATCATTATAATCTATATATCAAAAACCATAACCTTAATTTGGCAGAGCATTATCAGATTGATCAATTAAGTTTTCTAGGGTTTATAATCTTTTGGGTGTGAGCAGTTATTGTATTTAAACGTTTATGCCTAATCCCTAACCAGGTTAGACACCTACAAGTGACGGGTGCAAGTTTGGTTAAGGTTTGTGCATTTGACGTTGTGGGTTCGAGCCTCATGCAGGCCGTTTTTTGAATTTCTTTTGTTAATTTTGTTTTTAAGTAAAAGAATTTAATTATAACTAATTACACTAACAAATTAATATTATTTTCATGTAACCGACACCTTATATTGGAGTTTTCTTGACGTTTACTCGTCTTTGTATTTTTAACTATTATATATATATGTGTGTGTGTGTATATCTTTATAATATATGTGTATATATACGTTTTTGTTATTAAATAAATGGTATAATAAATGTAGAAAAATATGTTAACTATAATTTTCCGTAAATCGATTTTCGTTAATGATTTGAAATACGTATTCATTTAAAATATTACATACTATATATATTGTAACATCCCGAAATTTCAAGATAATATTAATTATATTACTTAACAATAGAGAGAAAGTTTACTCGGGTTATCGGGAAATAAATAATAGAGTAGGAGTTGGTATGAGTCGGGCTAGTGTTGGATTAATTGAGATGGGTTAAATGAGAATGGGATTTCAGGGATATAAATACCCCCAAAATCCCAAAAATATCTTCATTTACATCTATTTCTTCACACACTCAAAACACACACATTCTAATCGATCAAGATTCGAAGCCGAGACCCGAGATTTTGTTGATAGATCTGAGTTGGTAAGGTAAGAACAAATCCAACAAAGCTAATATTACTGAAAATGGTTAGGATTGGATGGGTTAACCGGACCCGAAACCCAAACTGCCCAAATCGGACCCCTAAAACGTCGATTTTAGGCCGATTTGATGGTTGGGATTTGTAGGCGCCGATCATACGATTCCGTGGGTACCAAAATCGAGTTATTTGGCTAAGAAACGAAGGATTTATGGGCAAACAGATCTGCAGCGCGATAACTTCGCCTGCAAGATTAAGTTCGCCTGATGAACTTCGCCTTCAAGCGTAACTTCGCCTTCAAGCGTAACTTCGCCTAAGGATAACTTCGCCTACGGCCAAGTTCGCCTAAGGATAACTTCGCCTGAAGCCAAGTTCGCCTAAGGATAACTTCGCCTGAAGCTAAGTTCGCCTAAGGTTTAACTTCGCCTGAAGCTAAGTTCGCCCGAGGGTTAACTTCGCCTAAAGCCAAGTTTGATTAGAAAATAAATTATAAAGCGATAAGTTAAAGTAAGCTAATACTAGGCCACCAGATTAGATCAGACGAGTATTGATACGTGTAACTTGTACAGTCAGCCGAGCTCAGATAGAGAAGGGATTTACAGCTATCAGAAAAAGAAGCAGAATTCAGGTGAGTTTCTAGCCCCATTTCCTTGTTATGTTTTCGGGGCTGTGTGCATACTCGATGTGAAATGTGAATACACTAACCTTAAGTGGTAAGTGTATGCTATAGATGTTATACGAGGTATATATTTTATAATGCTTGTCGGTACGTGAACGATCTTCGGATATTGCACGTATCGCCAAGGATAGTAAATTCCAAGTGGTTGATAGTGTGTATGAATGTTATGATGTAACATGTTTATTACGTAAATACCGAACTGATATGAAGTGTGATATAGGCAGGTAGAGGTAGAGTGTGTTAGAAGTGGCAAGAGTCTAGTAAGGGTGTTAGTGGCATAACGTGAGCGCGTGATAGGGAAAGCCTGTGCGTGCCATCGTTATTATGTGTGTATGGTTGTTGATGTGACTTGCTTTTCATGTAAATGATATGAAGCGTGTTGTAGACAAGTAGAGGTAGAGCGTGTTAGAAGTGGCAAGAGTCTAGTAAGAGTGTTAGTGGCATAACGATAGTACGTGGTAGGGTAAGCCTATACGTGCATTCGTTATTAAAGTGGCAAAGTGGCATAACGTTTTACGTTATTAAAGTGGCAAAGTGGCATAACGTTTTACGTTATTAAAGTGGCAAAGTGGCATAACGTTTTACGTTATTAAAGTGGCAAAGTGGCATAACGTTTTACGTTATTAAAGTGGCAAAGTGGCATAACGTTATACGTTATTAAAGTGGCAAAGCGGCAAGGTGGTAGGTGTAAATAAGAGGCTAAGTGGTAAGTTAAGCAGGTTAGATGCGGAAGTGTGAATACACTTACCTTAAGTGGTAAGTGTATAAATGTTATACAAGTAGCTATTATGTAATGCTTGTCGGTACGTGAAAGAACTTCGGATATTGCACGTATCGTCAAGGAGAGTGATTGTCAAGTGGTTGTTAGTGTGTATGTATTCTATGATGTGACTTGCTTATTATGTAAATATTGTATTGATATAAAGTGTGCTGTAGACAAGTAGAGATAGAGTGTGATAGAAGTGGCAGAGTCTAGTAAGAGTGTTAGTGGCATGACGATAGTACGTGGTAGGGTAAGCCTATACGTGACTTCATTATTCAAGTGGCATAAGTGGCATAAAGTGGCACCAGTGGCATAAGTGGTTAAGCTGTAGGGGTAATTAAGTGGTTAAACAGTGGCATGTTAGACAGTGGACTATGTGTCTTCGGATACGTATTTATTGTATGAAGTGGTTGTATGATAAGTTGCTTGATTAACTAGAACTCACTCAGCGTAGCTGACTTTTAGTATGCACGCAGGTGAGCTGATTACAGAGTTAGCATGAGGATAACACACGGCATGGATTGAACGGCTGGCATCTGAAGAAAGAAGTAAAGATGTTTTAAATATAAAGTTTTGTGTCATGGTATCAAAGAAAAGATTTAATGCTTTGTAACAAATGATTGATGTTTTATATTCCGCGAAAAGTTTTAATAAACTCTGATTTGAAGAACTGTGTTTATGAGTAAATCCGACGCTAAAGTAGGGTGCCCGGGTTCGGGGCCTTACAAGTTGGTATCAGAGCATAAGTTCGAGAGATTTAAGCATCCTACATGCTTAGACTCGAACAGAGAATGGGATTTAGGTAAGAAAAGAAAGAAGATGCCAGTTCAAGAATGCCATGTGTCGCTCAAGCAAAAATCAGTAAAGGTAAGGTGTATGATTAAATGATATATGTTAATGAGAAAGGAAAGATGCGTGAACGATAAGGATAGAAGTAATTGATTGTTTGATTTGACTAACTGCTTAAGTAGAACCAGCACAAATAGACTCATAAAGGGAAGCGAATAGGACACGGAAAGCAACGTGATCAGCTAGTCACAGCTGGCCACTGTTATTACCTGTTAGCCTTGCTATCCTTTTACTAAATAGTTCCTTGAGTGATGATGTTTGTGTTGTCCCTTTAAGAATACTGATGGCTGGAGCTGGAGAAGTTGTGGGAACTGGGGGTCGCACTGGACGTCGTGGCAGGCCTCGTCTTGTCCGGCAACCCTCGGTAGAAGAAGCTTCCCACACCGAAGATGAAGGGAGCGCCGCTGGAGGAGACCAGAACAACAACGAAGAAGTTCAACTTAGTCCTGCAGTTCATGCAGCCATTGTTCTAGCTGTAGTTGCTGCTGTGAAGAACCTGAATCCTGAAGGATCTGCTGGAAGCCGTGAACGAACCGTTGAAGGGGCAGGTAGTAATAATAGAAAGGATGACGAGAGGGAAAGGGATGACTCGAGTGAGGTAAAGTCTGTGAAAGACGATGATAGGAAGAGGGGCCGAGGCGGTTGCAACTATAAGTCCTTCAAAGGTTGTGACCTGCCTAAGTTGACTGGTTTAGGAGACGCAATCGCTACTCTTCAGTGGATAACCGCCATGGATAAGGTTATCCGCATTAGCGAGTGCCGTCCTGACCAAGCTGTCGGTTATGCCACTCAATCTTTTGAAGATGAGGCTATGTACTGGTGGGAAACGGTCGAACAAAGGAAGACCCGAGAGGAGATTAAGGCCATGAGGTGGAATGACCTTAAGGAGTTAGTGATGAAAAGGTTCTGTGCTGATGCTGAGGTTGAGAGGGCCGAGATGAAATTTCTGAATCTAAAGGCGGACAAGATGACACATCGTGAGTACACCACTGAATTCAACCGCATGTCTAGGTTGGTACCTGACATGGTGAACACCGAGGCGAAACGGATCAAGTGCTACGTTAGAGGACTTCCCCAGAAGGTCCGCATGTTGGTCAGGGCCAACAAACCTGTTACCTTTGAGTCTGCGGTCGAGTTGGCGGAGATGGTCTATGATGATCTGGCGGCGGATGATGTGGAAGTGGAAGATGAGGAAAAAGGGAAGGGAACTAAAAGAGCTGGGGATGTCGTGGAGCGTGCAGGGAGAAAGACACAGAAGATGGCAGGAAGGGAAGCATGTAAGGTGTGCGGGAAGATGCACTTGGGGGAGTGCAAGGCTGGTCCAAATCAGTGCTACCGATGTGGGAGGAAGGGGCACATCTCCCGTGAATGCACCGAGGACCAGAAGTGTTACAAGTATGGTAAGTCAGGTCACATAGCTAGGGAGTGTGGAGAAGCCGTGGCAGTGGGGGAAGGAAGAGGAAACGCGTGAAAGGATGGTCTATTAGCTGCTGAGGAGGTTGCAGGAGAATAAGTGGCATGTCACAGTTGTTTTATGTTTAGTAGTTAAAGAGTGTTTTATGTTACAGTTGAACCTATGTTTGTTTAGCAAGCTTGAATGATTTCCTTTTATGTTATGAAGTACTTGTGACTTCTTGTGCTTTTGTATGAACGATCTATGAATTTAACTTGAATGCATGTTGGTTATAATAAATAGTTGTGTGATGGTAAAGCGTCGCCTTAGGAGTTAGCGTTATTGTATAAAGCAAGGTTCCTCGGGAAGGCGATACGAGACTTGGTACATCGAGGGCTTCATGGACAAGCTACCGTAATAGCTAAAACACATGATCACCGCTCGATGACTACAAGTCAGGAGTAAGAGGGATAACTCAGAAAGCGAAGGCGATTCAATAAAGCGTGTAAATGTAAGAAGTTTTCCTTTTATAGGGAATAAGTTCCCCGAAACCTCTTTAAGGAGGGAAGACTTGTAACATCCCGAAATTTCAAGATAATATTAATTATATTACTTAACAATAGAGGGAAAGTTTACTCGGGTTATCGGGAAATAAATAATAGAGTAGGAGTTGGTATGAGTCGGGCTAGTGTTGGATTAATTGAGATGGGTTAAATGAGAATGGGATTTCAGGGATATAAATACCCCCAAAATCCCAAAAATATCTTCATTTACATCTATTTCTTCACACACTCAAAACACACACGTTCTAACCGATCAAGATTCGAAGCCGAGACCCGAGATTTTGTTGATAGATCTGAGTTGGTAAGGTAAGAACAAATCCAACAAAGCTAATATTACTGAAAATGGTTAGGATTGGATGGGTTAACCGGACCCGAAACCCAAACTGCCCAAATCGGACCCCTAAAACGTCGATTTTAGGCCGATTTGATGGTTGGGATTTGTAGGCGCCGGTCATACGATTCCGTGGGTACCAAAATCGAGTTATTTGGCTAAGAAACGAAGGATTTATGGGCAAACAGATCTGCAGCGCGATAACTTCGCCTGCAAGATTAAGTTCGCCTGATGAACTTCGCCTTCAAGCGTAACTTCGCCTTCAAGCGTAACTTCGCCTAAGGATAACTTCGCCTACGGCCAAGTTCGCCTAAGGATAACTTCGCCTGAAGCCAAGTTCGCCTAAGGATAACTTCGCCTGAAGCCAAGTTCGCCTAAGGTCTAACTTCGCCTGAAGCTAAGTTCGCTCGAGGGTTAACTTCGCCTAAAGCCAAGTTTGATTAGAAAATAAATTATAAAGCGATAAGTTAAAGTAAGCTAATACTAGGCCACCAGATTAGATCAGACGAGTATTGATACGTGTAACTTGTACAGTCAGCCGAGCTCAGATAGAGAAGGGATTTACAGCTATCAGAAAAAGAAGCAGAATTCAGGTGAGTTTCTAGCCCCATTTCCTTGTTATGTTTTCGGGGCTGTGTGCATACTCGATGTGAAATGTGAATACACTTACCTTAAGTGGTAAATGTATGCTATAGATGTTATACGAGGTATATATTTTATAATGCTTGTCGGTACGTGAACGATCTTCGGATATTGCACGTATCGCCAAGGATAGTAAATTTCAAGTGGTTGATAGTGTGTATGAATGTTATGATGTAACATGTTTATTACGTAAATACCGAACTGATATGAAGTGTGATATAGGCAGGTAGAGGTAGAGTGTGTTAGAAGTGGCAAGAGTCTAGTAAGGGTGTTAGTGGCATAACGTGAGCGCGTGATAGGGAAAGCCTGTGCGTGCCATCGTTATTATGTGTGTATGATTGTTGATGTGACTTGCTTTTTATGTAAATGATATGAAGCGTGTTGTAGACAAGTAGAGGTAGAGCGTGTTAGAAGTGGCAAGAGTCTAGTAAGAGTGTTAGTGGCATAACGATAGTACGTGGTAGGGTAAGCCTATACGTGCCTTCGTTATTAAAGTGGCAAAGTGGCATAACGTTTTACGTTATTAAAGTGGCAAAGTGGCATAACGTTTTACGTTATTAAAGTGGCAAAGTGGCATAATGTTTTACGTTATTAAAGTGGCAAAGTGGCATAACGTTTTACGTTATTAAAGTGGCAATGTGGCATAACGTTTTACGTTATTAAAGTGGCAAAGTGGCATAACGTTTTACGTTATTAAAATGGCAAAGTGGCATAACGTTATACGTTATTAAAGTGGCAAAGCGGCAAGGTGGTAGGTGTAAATAAGAGGCTAAGTGGTAAGTTAAGCAGGTTAGAT
>NW_027502039.1:0-42419 GCF_021521415.1 Bidens hawaiensis | reverse complement strand
TCTTGTAGATTTACTTTTGGCAAGAACTTGATGCATTGGTAGTTGACTCAGACTTAGCACCCGTAGCCATAAAGCATACATTAGGTGAGTTGTTTACATTAGAGGTCTCATCTTGAGCTTGAGCAAAGAAAGCATTAATTGGAACAGAACTTGAGGAATTGTTTGCTGGCATTGCACCCCCATAAAATGAAGGATTCTGGGTTTGATTATCCTTTAATGAGTTTTGGCACTTCAACTCAAATTCTCTTTCTTCAATTTTGTTAATGAATTGCACAGCAGTAAGCTCCGTGTTACGAAAGAAACCGTTCCCTTTTAACACAAACAGGAAAGTCGAATATGATGAGGGCAATGCGCTCTTCAGTGTATCAATTTTATCGGCTTTAGTTGGCTCAAGATTTACACTTGCCATTTCCACAACAAGATGACTAAAACAATTAATCATCTTTTCTACAGTTTCATTCTTCATCAAGATGAAGTTTCTAAACTGAAACTTTACCAGAGTTTTCTTACTCTCAAGCGTATTACCCAAGCTTCTTCTTTTTAGAGTATCAAAAAGAGATGAACAAATCTTTATAGTGCTGTATTGATAAAATATCTGCTCAGGCAAAGCCATTGTAAGAGTCGAATAAGCTTTTGTCTCATTCTCAAAATCTTTCAATTCTTGTGCTTCATAATGCTTAAATTCCTTTGGAGTCCAACCTATATTGTCACTACCAACAAGAGGTGCTGCATAAACAACATCGAGATACCGTACGCTGCTTGGATGCACCGATCCCAAATGAGCATGAAACCTCGGTTCCCAAAGAGCAAAATCTGATAATTTCATAAGTTTAGGACACTTATTGTGGCTACCAATCTCGTTGTCCATCGTCAGCATTTGTTGCATTAAAGCATTCTGGGATGCTAATGCATAGAACGAAGCATTCTGAGAAGCCATGAGATAACACTTTTGAAACTTAGAGGACTAAACTTGTCAACCCTTAAAACTTATGGTTCCTGTTCAAACGAATGAGAGAACAGTAACGAATGTGAGGTGCAACGAGTAACGAATGAAAGATATTCGTTAAAGATTCAAGTGAATGTGAATGATAACGATTTTGAATAACGAAAGAGAATACTGTTCAGACAAATGTAGTTTAGCGATTGTAAGGTATAGCGAATGTGTATCACGAATGGAGAATGAATAGCGAATGGGATTAACGAATCAGATTTAAGCAAATGAGAATGACGAATATGTTTTAGCAAATGTGTTTCACAAATGACAAAAGAATCACGAATGGAGTTAACTTATGATCAGTTACTTGATTAACGAATCAGAATTCATCAGTAACGAATCAGAATTAATATCTTAAAACATTCAAACTTCCAAACCTAATCCAAATTTGTCCGAAATCAATGAATCTTATATCAATCAACTCGTAATCAAAATCCGAACCTCCAATTACCAATCCGCAATCTAAAAAAACTACTAAACCAGTCTAACTAACCAGTTCGTGTAACACAACTACGTATAACACTCAAGTCATGTCAATTCGAACTCAATCACCTTAATCCGAACTCAAATCCTCCATAACTAGTTACTATTACCTAATTCATGATCCAATTACACTTATAACAGTCCAATTGCTCTTAACCAGAACTCTCTGTTTCACCGGAACTATACGAAACACTTATTAGATCAAATCAAACCAAAATTGATTCAATCCTAGATGAAAGAATACAATTATGCAACGAATAAACTCAAAGATCAGATCATCTGGCTTTGATACCACTTGAAAGAGCCTGCTAGGATCTAGATCTTATGATTACATCGACTGATTCGTTGTGTATGCATACGATTAGGCTTGAATACTTTAGGTGTGTGTAGTGTGTGTGTTGAGAGTGAATTTGGGAAGAGTAACGAGATGATAAGAGAGATAATCAGAACTGTTACATTAGAAATAGAATACAGGGGTATATATAGGGGATGACCTCATTCGTTAAGATAGCCTTAACGAATGGGTCATTCGTTACATTATCCTAACGAATAAACAAACTTATTCGTTAATACAATTATCATAGCGAGTAGCCTTCATTCGTTATGTTCCATTCGTTAATCTTGGTTAACGAATGGAGCTTACATTATACGAATGTGACACATTCGTTACGGGGTAACGAATGTGCCTTACAATTTAGGCGAATGAGCATATTTACATTAAACCCCCTATAAACTAAAACTTTTACATTATCAGATGATAAAGACCGAGACGTACAAAACATGTATCAACAGAGCCCGATTTGCTTGGCAAAGGTAAACCGACAATCTCAGTCATTGTAATCAATGCCCGATTCGCTTGGCAACGATTCATTGGCACACTATCAAGTTTGTGGTTTTGATTTGGTTGTATACATGTTTTGTTATGATTTGATTGATTACTATCACATGGTTGGTTTGCACATTTATCTCTTATCATTTATCAATTATCTATCATATATATATATATATATATATATATATATATATATATATATATATATTATAATTTGTTGTGTCAAAGTTGGTGATCATCTCACTCAACACGTGTTGTTGACAAACTCCATTTTCTATGCATATGCAGGTTGCTTAAATTGAAGTATGGATATTTAGTTAAGACCATCGGTTATAATGAAGCCGATCATTAAACCAAGTTTATAATCATTTATTTAAGTAGTTTGTTCTATTTGGATATTGTGTGTATTTATTTTCAATAAAATAATTAATAGATATTGTCACATTTTATGAATGATAGCGTCTTCGAGCTGTGAGCAATCGGATCACGCCCAGCATTTCCGCCTTAGGTTGGGGTGTGACAGATTCTGTAATCCTGGTAATGATAGGACCCAATGACAACCGATTCGCTACCACCTCAGCACGCCGGCCACCACGACCCATGGATGACAGTAAATAGTGGCCATGTTGACCTCGTGGCCACCTATCATGTAGCATAAACATAAAAGATCTGCATTGCTACACTTCTCATGGCCCGGCTGACGGCGGTCTGGACCTCCGCCTCAGTATACAAACCTGCAACAACTACAAATCTAGGCACTGTCATCTCAAACATAAAATTCGGCGGTTTGGACCTCCGCCTCAGTATCAAACCTGCAACAACTACAAATCTAAGCACTGTCATCTCAAAAATCTGTCGTCCTAGCGAAAACGACACTGCATAAGGAATATCGAAATCACCCAACTTGTGCTAAAATGTAGAATAATACTCGTGCACCAGCTCCTTATACTGCGATTGATCAAAAGCCAACACAGTGGCCCAACGTGGTCCCAAAAACCCTCGAATACGCTCAAACTGTCCCAAAGTAGCCAACAAATCCCAACCAAAGGTCCAGTGATGTAGAAGATGCACATCAACAATCATATCATAAATCTCTCACTCAGCTGATCCCAAACCAAAACGAAGTATAATATGCGGAGTATCCTCATCTCCCACAATAGTATCACGAGCTGCCTCTTAATCGGGGTCTCCTCTACATCATACCGGATGCGCCTCTTGACATACTTCTGTGCAACCAGGCCAAACTCCAATTGTATGTGTGACCACTTGCTCCTACCGGCGCCCGAACCCTCACCAACCTGTGACATGTCTGTAAATATAATTTTCTTAATTAGCTCTTGTCAACAATAAAATCATGGCGGCGACCGTGTCAACAATAATCGTGCCAACAATATAATTTTGGTAAGTAGGTTGCGGTCGTCCCCTTGATAATAATATAATTTTAAAATATAAAACTAATACAATAAAAAGAAAAACTAAAAATGAAAAATAAAAATAAAAGTAAACATAAACCAAAAGTAAAATGGTCGGGGATGTTCAATTAATTAAAGAAAACGTAGTTTACTCACCCGAATGGAGATTAAGTATGGGCGGTTAAACTTTTGTTCATTAAGGTTCATTCATGAAAAATCATACCTGACGACTCGAACTACACAACAAACTCAACAAAGACACATTACACAATCGGTTTACCTCGCCTTTCACGTCAATAACTCAAAATCAATGGTTCTGTTACACTTGCTCACCATCCAGGCTCACTAACTCACAACATGACTATTTCACAAACTTGCAAACTTAGCCCGAGACTCGACTACCCTACCGTACTCATCATAAAATCAAATATCTGAGCCCTTATTCCTAACCAACCGGTTAACCATAACCAAAAACTACTAAACTTTGTTCAATTAGATTACCAACTAACCAAAACAAAACCCGCTTAAACTGAACACAAAATTTCAATACCACAACTTGATATCGACACTAGAATCTTTCAATCCGGACAACACGAACACCCTTATTGACTTGTATTCAAAACCCAAAACCCGATACACAAGTTCAAACAAACTAACGAGCCATATTGAAATCTTAAGTACTACTCACGTACCTCATACAGGGATTTAAATCGTGAATACATACCTACAACCCGATGAAGTACAAACAAACACAACAATCCTACACCTCAGCTATGGTTTTTTATGATTGTGGTGGTGTGAAGACAATGGTAGGGGTTGATGATGGTGGTGTTTGGTAGAGAGATAGAGTGATGGTGGTGAAGATAATATATGGATGGGGAAAGTGACGGTGGTGGTGAGGATAAAAGAATGGTTGTGAATGGATAAAGGTTGTGGTCAGTGGTGGATGACGGTGATATGATAATCTTTTTTCTGAAATTTTTGCTTACTTCGCGTAGCGCGAAGTGGTGAGGCGCAAGAGTTTCGCAATACGCGGCCCAATTAGACACAATTAGGGTTTCTTTTACTTTGCGCAACAGGAAGTATTACTGATAAGATTCTTCGTGTAGCATAAAGAACCTGGTTCCTGTTTATTGTTTAATCCTCTGCGCTACGCGAAGGACAAAAACAATAAGCACGAACCAGATTCTTCGCGTAGCGCGAAGTGCACTCTTAATAGGGAATTTTGAGGATTTTTGATGCTAAAAATTTTTCTATCTCCCAAAATGTTTACTCCCCTTCATTCCCTCGAACATTTTTCAACACATAAACAGAAAACACATACATGGAACTTCGTCTGATTAACATTTTGCTTATCATAACACCTGAATTCTAATTGTAACATCCCGAAATTTTTTATTTTGATAAATAAAAGAAAGTTATGTTTAGTAATTTCACGTTTTAGTTATTTAATGTCGAGTAAGGAACGGGTCTTGGGCTTAGTTATTTTATGAACTCGGCCTGTCTCGACCCGTAGGAAGCCAACCCGAGCCTAACCAAACCCGTAGTATATAAACGAAAGTTCTTGACACTTCCACCATTTTCACCATCTTCCTTCACTTACACCCACCCAAACACTCTCATTTCTAGAGAGAGAAGCTAGAGAGAGAAAGTTCTCAAATCACAAATCCGAGTCCACAATCTAGTTCCTAATCGTTTTTGGTAAGTCCCTCTCGAAAATCATCCGTTTTCATAACCATTTTCGAGCTCAAATCGAGCAAAAACTCCCTATTTTCGTAACTTGAGTTTTCGGGTCAAAAACCGCCTTGTTTTGGTGTCAAAATGCAAGCTTTTGTGTTTAAAAGTACTAGGAATCGATAGCCCTTTCAATCCCGAGCATTTCCATGTCAAAAACTTCGATTTTGGGTCAAAAATCTGGAAAATCTGGAAAACCCGTGGGTTTCTCCGTCGCCCAGCTTGAAGGAGTCGAATCAGACTCATTCGATCGAACCAGTCGATCGAATCAGTCCATTCGATCGAATGCGTAGATCGAACAAGTCCAGTCGACCGAATAGGGAAGCAACCGAATGGTCTCCAACTCATTCGATCGAATGAGTTTTGTATTCGATCGAATGAGTGTTGTATTCGATCGAACGTGTTCCTATTCGATCGAACGTGTTCCTGTTTGATCGAACGTGTTCCTATTCGATCGAACGTGTTGTATTCGATCGAACGTGTTCCTATTCGATCGAACGTGTTCCTATTCGATCGAATCAAGCCAGAACCAAGCTGTTTCCAAGTTCGCCTAAGGTTTAACTTCGCCTGAAGCGAAGTTCGTCTATAAAATAAATTAAAAACCTAATGGAAAATGTGTTAAGGCAGTTATCGAAAACGAGTAGTAGTAGTTAATTGATATGTGTAAATATTATACAGTTAGCCGAGCCCAGTTAAAGAAAGGAATTACGATCAACGGCGAGCGTAACAGGATCCAGGTGAGTTTCTAGCCCCATTTCCTTGTTATGTTTTCGGGGCTGTGTGCATACTCGATGTGAAGTGTGAATCCACTTACTTTAAGTGGTAAGTGTATGCTATAGATGTTATATGAGGTATATATTTATAATGCTTGTCGGTACGTGAACGATCTTCGGATATTGCACGTATCGCCAAGGATAGCGATTGCCAAGTGGTTGATAGTGTGTATGAATGATGTGATGTGACTTGTTCACTACGTAAATACTAAACTAATATGAGTGTGACCGAGGCAGGTTGAGGTAGAGTGTGTTAGAGGTAGCAGGAGTCTAGTAAGGGTGTTAGTGGCATAGCGTGAGTGCGTGATAGGGAAAGCCTATACGTGCCTTCGTTATTAAGTGGCATAGCGTGAGTGCGTGATAGGGAAAGCCTATACGTGCCTTCGTTATTAAGTGGCATAGCGTGAGTGCGTGATAGGGAAAGCCTATACGTGCCTTCGCTATTAAGTGGCATAGCGTGAGTGCGTGATAGGGAAAGCCTATACGTGCCTTCGTTATTAAGTGGCATAGCGTGAGTGCGTGATAGGGAAAGCCTATACGTGCCGTTGTAATTAAGTGGCTAAGCTGTAGGGGTAATTAAGTGGTTAAACAGTGGCATGTTAGACAGTGGACTATGTGTCTTCGGATACGTATATATATATTGTATGAAGTGGTTGTATGATAAGTTGCTTGATTAACTAGAACTCACTCAGCGTAGCTGACTTTTAGTATGCACGCAGGTGAGCTGATTATAGAGTTAGCATGAGGATGACACACGGCATGGATTGAACGGCTGGCATCTGAAGAAAGAAGTAAAGATGTTTTAAATATAAAGTTTTGTGTTATGGTATCAAAGAAAAGATTGAATGATTTGTAACAAATGATTGATGTTTTATATTCCGCGAAAAGTTTTAATAAACTCTGATTTGAAGAACTGTGTTTATGAGTAAATCCGACGCGAAAGTAGGGCTTCCGGTAACGGGGCCTTACAAGTTGGTATCAGAGCATAAGTTCGAGAGATTTAAGCATCCTACATGCTTAGACTCGAACAGAAAATGGGATTTAAGTAAGAAAGGAAAGAAGATGCCAGTTCAAGAATGCCATGTGTCGCTCAAGCAAGATCAGTAAAGGTAAGGTGTATGATTAAATGATATATGTTAATGAGAAAAGAAAGATATGTGAACGTTAGGGATAGGAATAATTGATTGTTTGATTTGACAAACTGCTTATGTAGAACCAGCACAAATGGACTCATAAAGGGAAGTGTATAGGACACGGAAAGTAACGTGATCAGCTAATCACAACTGGCCACTGTTATTACCTGTTAGCCTTACTATCCTTGTACTAGATAGATCCTTGAGTGATGATGTTTGTGTTTTCCCTTTTAGATTACGATGGCTGGAGCTGGAGAATTTGTTGAAACTGGGGGTCGCACTGGGCGTCGTGGCAGGCCTCGTCTTGTCCGGCAACCCTCGGTGGAAGAAGCTTCCCACACCGAAGATGAAGGAAGCGCAGCTGGAGGAGACCAGAACAACAACGAAGAAGTTCAACTTAGCCCTGCAGTTCAAGCAGCCATTGTTCAAGCTGTAGTTGCTGCTGTGAAGAACCTGAATCCCGAAGGGTCTGCTGGAAGCCGTGAACGAACCGTTGAAGGGGCAGGTGGTAATAATAGAAAGAATGACGAGAGGGAAAGGGATAACTCGAGTGAGGTAAAGTCTGTGAAAGATGATGAAAGGAAGAGGGGCCGAGGCGGTTGCAACTATAAGTCCTTCAAAGGTTGTGACCCGCCTAAGTTGACTGGTTTGGGAGACGCAATCGCTACCCTTCAGTGGATAACCGCCATGGATAAGGTTATCCGCATTAGCGAGTGTCGTCCTGACCAAGCAGTGGGTTATGCCACTCAGTCATTTGAAGATGAGGCCATGTACTGGTGGGAAACGGTCGAACAAAGGAAGACCCGAGAGGAGATTAAGGCCATGAGGTGGGATGACCTTAAGGAGTTAGTGATGAAAAGGTTCTGTGCTGATGCTGAGGTTGAGAGGGCCGAGATGAAGTTTCTGAATCTAAAGGCGGACAAGATGACACATCGTGAGTACACCACTGAATTCAACCGCATGTCTAGGTTGGTACCTGACATGGTGAACACCGAGGCGAAACGGATCAAGTGCTACGTTAGAGGACTTCCCCAGAAGGTCCGCATGTTGGTCAGGGCCAACAAACCTGTTACCTTTGAGTCTGCGGTCGAGTTGGCGGAGATAGTCTATGATGATCTGGCGGCGGATGATGTGGGAGTGGAAGATGAGGGAAAAGGGAAAGGAACTAAAAGAGCTGGGGATATCGTGGAACATGCAGGGAGAAGGACACAGAAGATGGCAGGGAGTGGAGCATGTAAGGTGTGTGGAAAGATGCACTTGGGGGAATGCAAGGCTGGTCCAAACCAGTGCTACCGATGTGGGAGGGAGGGGCACCTCTCCCGTGAATGCACCGAGGACCAGAAGTGTTATAGGTGTGGTAAGTCAGGTCACATAGCTAGGGAGTGTAGAGAAGCCGTGGCAGTGAGGGAAGGAAGAGGAAACGCGTGAAGGGATGGTCTATTAGCTGCTGAGGAGGTTGCAGGAGAATAAGTGGCATGTCACAGTTGTTTTATGTTTAGTAGTTAAAGAGTGTTTTATGTTACAGTTGAACCTATGTTGTTTAGCAAGCTTGAATGATTTCCTTTTATGTTATGAAGTACTTGTGACTTCTTGTGCTTTAGTTTGAACGATCTATGAATTTAACTTGAATGCATGTTGGTTATAATAAATAGTTGTGTGATGGTAAAGCGTGTAAATATAAGAAGTTTTCCGTTTATAGGGAATAAGTTAGGTTTCGGGGGCGAAACCTCTTTAAGGAGGGAAGACTTGTAACATCCCGAAATTTTTTATTTTGATAAATAAAAGAAAGTTATGTTTAGTAATTTCACGTTTTAGTTATTTAATGTCGAGTAAGGAACGGGTCTTGGGCTTAGTTATTTTATGAACTCGGCCTGTCTCGACCCGTAGGAAGCCAACCCGAGCCTAACCAAACCCGTAGTATATAAACGAAAGTTCTTGACACTTCCACCATTTTCACCATCTTCCTTCACTTACACCCACCCAAACACTCTCATTTCTAGAGAGAGAAGCTAGAGAGAGAAAGTTCTCAAATCACAAATCCGAGTCCACAATCTAGTTCCTAATCGTTTTTGGTAAGTCCCTCTCGAAAATCATCCGTTTTCATAACCATTTTCGAGCTCAAATCGAGCAAAAACTCCCTATTTTCGTAACTTGAGTTTTCGGGTCAAAAACCGCCTTGTTTTGGTGTCAAAATGCAAGCTTTTGTGTTTAAAAGTACTAGGAATCGATAGCCCTTTCAATCCCGAGCATTTCCATGTCAAAAACTTCGATTTTGGGTCAAAAATCTGGAAAATCTGGAAAACCCGTGGGTTTCTCCGTCGCCCAGCTTGAAGGAGTCGAATCAGACTCATTCGATCGAACCAGTCGATCGAATCAGTCCATTCGATCGAATGCGTAGATCGAACAAGTCCAGTCGACCGAATAGGGAAGCAACCGAATGGTCTCCAACTCATTCGATCGAATGAGTTTTGTATTCGATCGAATGAGTGTTGTATTCGATCGAACGTGTTCCTATTCGATCGAACGTGTTCCTGTTTGATCGAACGTGTTCCTATTCGATCGAACGTGTTGTATTCGATCGAACGTGTTCCTATTCGATCGAACGTGTTCCTATTCGATCGAATCAAGCCAGAACCAAGCTGTTTCCAAGTTCGCCTAAGGTTTAACTTCGCCTGAAGCGAAGTTCGTCTATAAAATAAATTAAAAACCTAATGGAAAATGTGTTAAGGCAGTTATCGAAAACGAGTAGTAGTAGTTAATTGATATGTGTAAATATTATACAGTTAGCCGAGCCCAGTTAAAGAAAGGAATTACGATCAACGGCGAGCGTAACAGGATCCAGGTGAGTTTCTAGCCCCATTTCCTTGTTATGTTTTCGGGGCTGTGTGCATACTCGATGTGAAGTGTGAATCCACTTACTTTAAGTGGTAAGTGTATGCTATAGATGTTATATGAGGTATATATTTATAATGCTTGTCGGTACGTGAACGATCTTCGGATATTGCACGTATCGCCAAGGATAGCGATTGCCAAGTGGTTGATAGTGTGTATGAATGATGTGATGTGACTTGTTCACTACGTAAATACTAAACTAATATGAGTGTGACCGAGGCAGGTTGAGGTAGAGTGTGTTAGAGGTAGCAGGAGTCTAGTAAGGGTGTTAGTGGCATAGCGTGAGTGCGTGATAGGGAAAGCCTATACGTGCCTTCGTTATTAAGTGGCATAGCGTGAGTGCGTGATAGGGAAAGCCTATACGTGCCTTCGTTATTAAGTGGCATAGCGTGAGTGCGTGATAGGGAAAGCCTATACGTGCCTTCGCTATTAAGTGGCATAGCGTGAGTGCGTGATAGGGAAAGCCTATACGTGCCTTCGTTATTAAGTGGCATAGCGTGAGTGCGTGATAGGGAAAGCCTATACGTGCCGTTGTAATTAAGTGGCTAAGCTGTAGGGGTAATTAAGTGGTTAAACAGTGGCATGTTAGACAGTGGACTATGTGTCTTCGGATACGTATATATATATTGTATGAAGTGGTTGTATGATAAGTTGCTTGATTAACTAGAACTCACTCAGCGTAGCTGACTTTTAGTATGCACGCAGGTGAGCTGATTATAGAGTTAGCATGAGGATGACACACGGCATGGATTGAACGGCTGGCATCTGAAGAAAGAAGTAAAGATGTTTTAAATATAAAGTTTTGTGTTATGGTATCAAAGAAAAGATTGAATGATTTGTAACAAATGATTGATGTTTTATATCCCGCGAAAAGTTTTAATAAACTCTGATTTGAAGAACTGTGTTTATGAGTAAATCCGACGCGAAAGTAGGGCTTCCGGTAACGGGGCCTTACACTAATCTAAATCGTTGCTTCCCCACACTCAATCTCTGCTATACGCTGCACACTCTAGGCAAACCATTAGTAACACATGAATCATATTACAAAAAGTACACACTTACAATGTCGAGTTGCCTCCCGGTTAGCACTGAATTGAATGTCTATTGCTCGACATCCCCTTGTTCTTTCAGTTAACTGAATACATCGGTTCGTCTGACACGAAACATACCTCACTCTCATGCACGCTCTTATTCAAGTCCTCATCTTCCAAATAAGGTTTAAATCGACATTTGTTAACAACATGCCTCAAATGATCATCGAAATCTTCAACCTCCATTTCACCAAACTTGCCTAATCAATTGACTTGATATGGTCCCGTCCACTTACTCTTTAGCGTTCCTGGGAATAACTTCAATCTAGAGTTGTATAGCCAAACTATTTGCCCTTCCTCAAACGTCTTCCGCTTCAACTTAGCATCATGCACTCTTTTCATCTTATCTTTGTATGCTGATGCACATTCGTAGGCTTTGTCTCTCAATTCTTCTAACTCACATAAGTTCAACTTTCTTTGCTTACCAGTACACTCATAATCTAAATTACTATTTTTAAACACCCATAACGCACGATGGGAAAGTTCAATAGGTAAATGACAACATTTCCCATAAACCAACCAATAAGGGGTGGTCCCGATAGGTGTTTTAAAAGTTGTATGATACGTCCATAAAGCATTGTTTAACTTATTTGCCCTATCTTTCCGATCGAGTCTTACAGTCTTTTGCAAAATCTCTTTGATTTGCCTATTGGAAACCTCCACTTGGCCACTCGTTTGAGGATGATATGGAGTGGCTATACGGTGATTTACACCATACCATTTAAGCAATTCGCCAAAATTATAATTCTTAAAATGTGAACCCCCGTCGCTAATTATGATGCGTGGAACACCAAACCTTGAAAATATGTTAGATTGAACAAATTTGCAAACAACGGTATGGTCATTTGTCTTAGTGGCGATTGCTTCAACCAATTTAGAAACATAATCAATCGCCACCAATATCTATAGATTCCCGAAGGAATTCGGGAACGGGCCCATGAAATCAATTCCTCAAACATCAAAGATGTCAACAAAAAGAATTGATTGCATGGGCATGTCGTCCCTCTTTGAGATGCCACCCATTTGTTAGCATCTAACGCAATTTTTAACAAACTCAGATGTGTCCTTAAAGAGGGAGGGCCAGTAAAACCCGCAAGCAAGATCTCTATGCTCCGAATTTTGCCCAGTTAAATGTCCACCACATGCTGCTGAATGGGCATGGTGCAACACACTCCTAACTTCCTTTTCTGGTATGCACCTCCTCATCACTTGATCTGCACATACCTTGAGCAGGACTGGGTCTTCCCAAACATAGTATTTCACCTGTGATAAGAAGTGCTGCTTCTTCTTCTTTGGCTAAAACTCAAGAATTGTATATGCAACAATAAAATTAATAATATTAGCATACCATGGTAAAGTTGAAACAGGAAATAATTGCTCATCCGGAAAAGTCTCATTGATGACTCTAGCATCGTCCTATTCTTGACCAATCAATCTGGACAAATGAACCGCAACGACATTCTCGCTTCCATTCTTGTTACGGATCTCCACGTCAAAATTTTGGAGCAACAAAATCCATCTAATCAAGCGTGGCTTTGCATTCTTCTTCTTCGTCAATGTGACATTCGGGACAAAACCGGGTAAACCATGGTATTCACAAACTGAATAAGCGATTAACCGCTTATTGCGTAACGAATGAACGAATAACCAAACGGGTATGGTTATGACCCAGATATCCTAGGGGGCTATCTATAAGTGATAAATGTTTAATATAAGCCAACATATTGCTATTATAGCCTTAGTACAATAGCAGACCAGTTAAACGAAAACATACTCTTTTAACTACCCGATGTGATTTTAAAAGCAAAATATAGTTACAAAACAAGCATGGTATCATCCGTTAAGCCAAAAAAGGCTTACACCAAACACTTATTTGGGATGTTTTAAGTGATCTTTGAAAATATTTTCGATTTTTACAAACAAATAGTATGTTTTTCTAAATTTACAAGAAATTAGTCGAAAAACACTCGTATTCGAGCTGTTTGCCGTACCCAATATATTCGGCGCTCCAAAAACCGAACCCGAAATAAATTTGGACTCAATATTTAATGTTTGGGCATGCAAAATGAGGCTGTGGGCCAAAAAATTGGGCCCTATGGGGCCCAAATACCACCCGGCCGCAAGTTTGGGGGTGCACCTCCTTTATTTTGTTTATTACATGACCTTCTAAAACCTTCTAAAATTCAAAAATATCTGCATATTTAGCTCATCCGTCTTGTTCTTCAAACCCTTCATCAAAAACACAAGTTAACTTTCAATTTTTGATCATTAGAACTTGAAGTAAACATGGTTCTTGCATAAAACTTGATCCTTGATTATCAAAAATTACTTCTAACCATGCTAAAACCCCTAAAAATTAACCAAAAACATATTTTGATCACATACATGGTTGAGCTCCTGGTTTGATAAGTTTTTTGGCCATAAACACGGATTAAAGGGTGTAAATCGCGTTTTTACGGTTCAAAAGTTCGGTGTAAAACCCTAACCGAAACCCTAAGTTTCAAGGCTGGTCTTTTGATGATACATGCTTGGTTTTGTGATATAGGACCTATATTTACTCTATCTAGAAGGCCAAAAACCCGGAAAAGCGAGTAAAGGGTTGAAACAGTCGAAAACAGCAAAGGTAATGCCGAAACACTTGTTTAGGGGCTGTTTAGGATTAGAATGTGACATGTTTGTTCTTAGATTGTAAACTTTTTCAGAGACATCAGGGACCATATGAATGAGTCACTATCCGAATTTGGTAATGTTTCGACCATCCGGGAATATTTGGCGAATTTATTATCGTTTAGGGGCGTTTATTTCGTAAAAAATACTTAAACTTCTTGGAAAATTATGAAAATTTGTGGAGAACTCAGGTATGTCATAATATGATCACCTGTAAAATTTGGGGTCATTTGGAGAAACCTAGCTTTATTTTCAGGATTCGCGTTTATTCGAATTTTTATAGTCGTTTTTGTCTCGAAAAGGTAACTTGGAAAGATTGTTATATTCTGCGAGTTCTACAAAATCTTTTGAGAAGTATTTGGATCACCAAGAAATTTTGTAGGATTTTTCGGAAATCGTTTTCTACAAACGGACTATTTACGGGTTGAATATAGCCTATAAAATTAATTTTTATAAACTAATAAATCTGCGAATAATTCAACAAATATGTTTATAAAACATACATATTTTAATTGATAAGTGCACATATTTTCATAATTTAATGATAAGCGGATACTTAGTTATGCTAATTTTAACATTAAACATATTCAATTCTGATAAAACCAACGTGTTTGCGATTAACGAACCTGTTGGATTGTCAGAACATCAAGAGTGGTCAAAAATCATATTTTTAGGTGTATTGAATAAAACCAAATTTTTTGTGAGAAATTCGGATGAATTGTGTGCGTTTTTCTCCAAACTAGATTAAATAAACGGAAACAAGCCCTGTAGCGAATCCAGATTTCTAATCTATGATTTCTCTTTATAAATTTAATCATTTTATCAACCAACACATATACCCAAGTTTACATACTCATACATGTTCTCAAAACACGTAAACGATCTACTATGCCCAACTGGTAAAACAGGAAAACTGAGCCAATTTCGGTTTTGAACATAAGACATTGAACAACGTCAAAATCTAAGCCTATTGGCATGTTCTGGGCGTGACAGCTACACCCAGACTAGATATACAGCCCAGTTTAGTATGAAGATTATAATAATATAAAATATTAAGATTAATATTATTATAATATTGACTATAGGGACTAAGTGATAGCAAGGGAAACGAACCCCGAGCTAACATCGCACTAATTACCTACCAAACCGTGAATTTCATGACCCCTCTTTCAAACTGTTTACGAACTTTTAGGATGAAAAGCATGTTTATATACGTTTATCTATCTGTAAACGGTTCAGGATATGAATTATCTAAATGTTCATATACGAAAAGTCCCCACAAACATACTGATTGACTACGCGCTGATGAAAGGTGAATTGTATTGTTGATTGACAAATTAGATGGAGATAGTACGAATGCCGAAACATTATGAAATTACACGTGACTATATGTTTATACAAACACGCTATGAAATGTTAAACCTAACAAATTGGGGAATAACGTGGTCTGTGAAAGTCACGAGGCTATTGTGGGCGGAAGGGGGGGCCACAATAGTAACAAACTAAAGTTGAGTACGGCCTATGTGTCAAGTTCTACTACAACTTAATAACTAAAGTTGAGTATAGCCTATGTGCCAAGTTCTGTTGCAACTTAATAAACAAAGTTGAGTATAGCCTATGTGCCAAGTTCTGCTGCAACTTAATCAATAAAGTTGAGTATGGCTTATGAGCCAAGTTCTGCTACAATTAAAAAAAACTAAATTTGAGTATGGCCTATGAGCCAAGTTCTTGCGCAACTAAACAAATTAACTTGATTATGGCATGAATGCCAAGAAAATACTGTGATTATACAAATTGTGAGCGGAAGAGGGGGGGCACCGTGACTGATTGTACGTGGGAAATACTATACACACACACACATACTATGTAGGTGAGCGTAGGAAATACCATATATATATATATATAATATATATATACACATACTATGTAGTGCTTGATTTAGTTACTTGGAACCGTTGTGGGTGGAAGGGGGCACAGTGGTTGATTTTACGTGGAAAAATGAAGGCACGTAGTACGAACAAACGGTCACGATCTCCTCGTAATTTTTCATACATATATCATAAACATACAAATATACATATGTAGATACAAGCATACAGATGTACATACATACAAACGTAAATACATTTTTACATACGCGCGTACATACAAACAATGATCGTGTGGTACGGAGAACTGATTTCCTTGAAACCTATGAAACTCACCAACTATTCGTAGTTGACCTATTTTCAACATGCTTTTCAGGTGTATAGATACTTGAAGTAGATTGATTATGTGCCACGTGTTTGGAATGTGATCAAGGCCATGTAAATTGATGCAAGTATGCAAGTATGAAGTGAAGTAGTTAACGGACTAGTTTTGATTCTATCACATAGTTTGTAAAAGATGTTAGAACAATGTAATATATTGTAAATTAGTTAGTAATGTTTCTTTATGAACAATGTGTTTGATACCTGTTGTGTCTGTTACTCTGTTACATTACTGTTTTACTCTTCTGCGAATCGCTTAACAGGTCGTGACAGAAGTTGGTATCAGAGCCATGATTATAAAGGATTAGGTTATCCTTAAGATGCCTAAAATATAACCGTAGGCTCGATTATCTCTAGGAAAATTATTAATGAGTAATGATATATACTGATGGATACCAGGATGAACTCGAAGGGTAAGTGAGTTATTATGGTCCGGAACGTAATAACAGACTTGCTTGTACGAGGGAATTCGGGGAGAAGTTACGGAACATACCGATAGGTAAAAATGGCAACATACGTGTATAAAGGTGTGTGTAGTATATATGTAACATGATTATTTGGTATAATGTGGGCAGTACGTGTACTACTGTACCATTAGTAATAATAAATCCTATTACAATAAATCTCATATCCGATTATAATAAATATTAAACTTTATTATAATTAATATTATATTCTATTTTAAATAAAATTATATCTGATCCTAATAAACATAATAACTTATTTTTCCCCTAATCAATAATATCCCTTCCTCTGATTAAAGCTATCGAAAAAGGTATTTTATAACTAACTGTTGCACCGAAAGATATCGAGATCGGGTAGATTTATGTTGAATGAAGAACCGGTGTTTCCTGTAAACGAGAATACGAGAATGCTCCAACGTGTCCAAATTGGATCTTGTGATATGACGTAACCACAAATGGGCTTAATATTCAAGGCCCATGAAAGAACCGTGGGAGGTGTGACATACATACAATCATTTCAAAAGGGTACAACACTTCTCAGCTTTCTGGTTGTCTTTCCACTTCCATCGTTCAGAAACAAACACGTCTCCTAGGGGAATACCTAGTAACGAGTTCGATTTATCAGATTATATATATAATAATTATGATACTGAGCAGGGCCGGCTCCGAGAATTGAAAAAAAAATTTAAGCTGAGGGCGAAAAATATTTTGGTCTTTAAGCAAAAAGAGTATTTTGTTGGGTTTAAACAATTTAATTTTTAAATTGGCTTCCTTGGTTATGATTTGGGTTGTGTAAAAACTAATGTATAAAAATAAGCTTTAAACCTGTTTCAAATGAAACTATAATCCATAGCCTTTTGGTGGAAGTCATACCCCTTTACCACTAGACCAAGTTAGTTGTTATGTAATTGAGTTTAAACATTATGTATACATATAGTTTTTCATAAAAATACATATAAATGTTTTAAAAAAAATTCGGGCCTAACAGGTGGTCGGGCCTATGGCCGTCGACCACCCTGCCATAGGCCATGGCCGGCCCTGATACTGAGTCTTCAATTATAACATAACAGACCATGACTACTAGCACATCCCATGTACTAACTATATTTCAAAAAGAAATACTAATAATAGTAATTCCCTTTACATGTCACAAGTGAAACTGACCCTGATGAACCTCCCTAACTAGCAAACTCATCAAATTATTTATGTACGAGTACCTCCAACCACTTTTATATTTTTGCCACTCCGATCGGGTTATTATAGAAGGAAAAACCCCATGCTCACGAATCAGTGAAGTGCCTTGGCTGGTATGGGATGTACTTACTCTTAACTGATAAATTACTATTTTTAGTAAACCCAACATGTTTGCAGGTACGGAATGACCTGGTGAAAGAATACTCCATAGTTATATTTAATAATATCCAAAGGTCGGGTGGAGTGTATAAGGGCATTCGGACTATGACACTCTGTTTACACTAATAACAGGTTGACTTCTACTAAAGGGAGAGGCAGGACAAAAACAGTTGCCCAATGGTGGATTATATCGGAATAATTACGGTGTTAGTTGTGACCTGTACGTAATTGTTATAATGTGTACTTGGATAGACAAGGATAGTATGGTACAGTTGTGTATAGCAGCCTTTCGACACTCCATGCAAGCATCTAATAGTAGTGCTATGTTGATATAGAGGATAATTTGGACCTTTCGTTACAATATTGACCCTTACCGGGTTAAAATTTCTTGTCACTTGGTGGCAAATTTTGATATATATATATACACACACACACACACAAACTTTGGCTTTGTTAGGCTAAATCTATATACTATCCTTAGTATATAGACGCAAGAACAGATCCGTGTGATACATATGTGCTATTTGAAATATTTGATTATCAGGTAATGTGATTCCTTTTGTGAGTAGTTGTGTAAGTGAATTGTTATTAATTGTGGTATAATTGGTTATCATTACAGAATGGCCCCGGAGAAAAGAAATACTATTTGAGGCAGATCTGGCCGAGATGATTGCTCGACAACTGCAGACAGTACTTCCAATATTAGCAGCACAATTCGCTGCTGGTATTAATACAGCTATGAATACAAATCAAATACTGAACATTGATGCGACCGTGAATACTAATCCCCGGGAAAATACTAATACAATTACAAATACTCCCCAGATAAATACTAACACTGTCACAACTAACACTCTCCCATTGAATACGAATGCTACTCTTAATAATAAGAATCCCCCAATAAACTGAACAATGTTCGTAACAACCCAAATCCCCCACAACAGTGATATCAACTTAAGAACTTCATGTTATGTAAACCTATAGATTTTAGTGGTACTGAAGGACCAAATGGACTAGTAAAGTGGATCGAAAAGACCGAATCCATTATCAATATCGCTAACTGTCCACCAGATTGTATTGTCAAATATGCTACTTCTACGTTTGTGGACCATGCCCTAATGTGGTGGAATACTGTTGTACAAATTCGAGGGCAAGAGAAAAGCAACTGTAAGGCCTCGAACCCCGGGAACCCCACAGTTGGTAATCATATAAAACACTTGTAAAAATACTTAATCTTAAAAATGATTCATTTCATTAAAACAAGCAATTCAGAGTATAATTCAGCGGAAAACATAAATAATAAATAAGTTCCCAAAACCCGGGAATCTTGCCCAAAATCAACATTGTTATCTTTAAGTAAATACTTTTAAAAATAAATGTTTAATAGTAAAACTTCAATTCCCGTATGCCCTTCACCGTCCAAGTAGCTTCGTGCACGTCCAAGCGATAAGGCATCCTCTTCCTAACCTGAAACTCACACTAACATGCACACAAAGTCAGCTTGAGCTGAGTGAGTTCAAGTTTTAAGTAAATAATATCATTAAATAATAGTTATGATAGTCATGCCAAAAGTTTTAAAATGTAAAAGGGTACATCCATCAAATCATCATTACCGAAACTAAACATCCTCATACATAAATATACAAAATGTATATGTAAACATCCTTTCAATTACATCTCTATATATATATTACAGTATATATATATAACATCCACGTATAACATCAGGGTCTAGCAAACGTACAACCCAAACACGTAACATCAGTGCATGCAAATACAAAGTAGGCATACACAACATCAGTAGTCGAAACGACTACATAATCGCCAGATATAGGCCAAGCAATAATGTATATACATATATATATATATATATATTTAACATCCCAAGGCCTACCCTATGTTAGCAAGCCTATATAAATTCGTTTAAAACATTTCATCATGTAAGAAAACACTTAGGTGTACATGCTAGCCCAAAAGTAAAAAGAGTAAAAAGGGCATCATGAACTCACCTGAAATCAATCGAACACCTGCAACGAGCTAAGAAATTCCTAAGTGCACGATCACAAGCAAGGGCCTGTAAGTTATACACAACACATCACTAACCTAGACCGTAAGAACACTCTTGCCTAATGGGCCGTTCAAGCCCAACGCTTTGGCCAAAGGCCCAACAACTTGGCCCAAGGCCCAACACTTGGCCCAAGGCCCAACCACTTGGCCCAAGGCCCAACACTTGGCCTAAGGCCCAACAACTTGGCCCAAGGCCCAACACTTGACCCAAGGCCCAAGGATAGTCAAATCGGGTCGAATACGCATGTAATAAACCTTAAAACCATTTGTTAAACGAATCAGTCCCGAATGGACCAAATTCCATTTTAAATCTTTTCATTCATCAAGATTATATCACCCGAGTTGATTGGGTTGACGGTTCCTTTTTACAACTCTTACTTTAACATATAAACGAAAATTCGTGCACCATCGACTCGATTGACGAAGCACTACCCACAACAGCCCCGAGCATCAAAAAAATAATTTTTCCACAGCCCTTAAACCCCCCCTAGGGCTGCACAAACTAATTCGGTCAGTCACCCGATCAATTAACGCATCACACTCAACCATTTGCAATTCTACACCCGATAAACCCTAGTTTTCGAACTAAAATCGATTGACCGACCTAAACACCTCCAATGACCACGAAATTTTAATATGATGTACATGCCATACCTGGGGATCTTTCTACACCGGAAACTCTAATTTTTGTCCACGGGAAGTGGGTCAATTACACCTTGGCCGAAAATCTGTCCAACGAAAAGTTTCAGAAAATCTGTCCAACGAAAAGTTTCGGCAAAATTGAGCATCAAAACGTCTAGGGGTAAACAAAAAGAGTGTTGGGGATTGTAGTACATACCTTGAACTACCTCTAGGAGCTTGGAATCGATCAAAAAGTCGAAGCAATGAAAGGGGGGAGGGCCTAGAAAGGGCCGATCGCAGCAGCAGCTGTATTAGGGTTTAGGTTTTTTTGTTTTAGTGTTATAACATAAAACTTTTTCATTCTAGCCCCCGGAAAATAATAAGAATAATAATGCAACTTGGGAGAAATGTTAAGCGATGAGACGTACCGGGATGACGTAAAGGCTTCTGAGGGACGTCAGATAAATCCAGAGAATTATACATACTCTACAATCCTTAATTCTTGAAACCGGAATTAACGAGCGTTACAGCAACCGTATAACTTAGACAGAACTTAAAAACCTTATGATGGAACACTTTTGCCCAAGAAATGAAATCCAGAAATTAGAACAAGAACTTTGGAATTTAGAAATGAAAGGAGCATACCATTTGGGGTACACCTACCGTTTTAACGAACTTGCCCGTTTAGTGCCATGGCTAGTTACCCTAGAGTCTAAATGTATTGAACGCTAAATTTGGGGTTTAGCCCCCAAAGTAAGGAGCCTAGTTAACGCAACTGGTTCCTTAACTTTCGAGAATGTCGTATCACAAGCCGGCATTGTAGCTTATGAAATGGTTAGAAGTGGTGCGTTGAGTATGCCCGGGGAATCGTCTGGTACAAAATGAACCGAGTATGGGACGAGAGTACAAAGAAGAAAACCGAATCAACGTGTACACCCTATGATGCAAAATTACGCCATGCTCAGTTCCAACGTGAAGCAAGATAAGTATAAAGGACCTTTGTCACGGCGTGGGGAATGTGGTTATCATCATGTTGGTGAATGTCGGACCAATGTGTGTCACAAAGGTGGGAAGGTGGGGCACTATGCCCGAAATTGTAGAGCCGCTATGAATACTATAAGCCAAGTAACCCAATTCCAGTATTCACAACTACCCCAACCTCAACCAATCCAACAACAACCAATCCACGAAAACCAATCCATATTAAATCGCTATGCCTGTTACGAGTGTGGCAGTATGGAGCAGATCAAGAAAGACTGCCCTAGTTTGAATCGAGTTTCAATGGGAAGACAAACTTAAGGACTAGCATCGACGTCCAACTCGACTAGAGGCCACGTATTGTAATTAAATCGAATAGAGCAAGTGTAGTAACAGGTACATTCTTAGTGCTGACTAATATACTTTAGTTTTTATTTAATACGGGCACTGATAGACGTTTCGTTTCTACAAATTCTTACCTTGGAAAAATATACCGACTAGTAAAATAATAGACCCTTATACTATAGCAACCACTCATGGTAAGACTATAACTGTTAACCATACTGTTCAGAAACTACCCTCTCAATCTGAACGACTAACTGTTCCTTATTGATCCACCCCCGATGGAATTGGGGAGTTATTATGTAATAGTCAGTATGGATTACTTATTTGAATTCAAAACGAAAGCGTATATAAGGATCGAACTGTCAGAATACCTCTTCCAGATAAAGATGTGATCCATTACATAGGGAAAAACATGGTACCATAATACCTTTCGTATCCCATCTTAAAGTATATATTAAAACAGTTACATTAAGGAATTCATGTAGACCCTAGCTGGATGAACTCTTTTCCAGCATTACCTAAATTTTTATCCCCCAAACTCAAAAAGACCGAGGTTATGAATGGAAATGAAACAAAGTACTAGCATATACCACCCAATGACTAAAAGCGAATGAGAAGAATTATACTATCCGTGACCAGAAATATGGAACGGTTGGTTTTGCACCTAAGATTCGGGAACACTACTTGTATACTACGACCTATAAGTAACCAAAAGAAGTGAATATGAGGTAATGAAGTTGTTATAAAGTTATAACTGTGAAAACCGACAAAATACTTTACTGCAAGAACCGAAACTTGCACTTCAAACCTTTATGACCTCCGTGACCGAATCATGGATGAGGAAAAACCGGTCCAAAATATTCTGCTTGCTCAGGTACCAGTAAAAGGGTGTAAAGATGTAAGGGAATTTTATGGATAATCTGGTATGAAAAAGATTATAGTCACGTGTGTTGTAATGATGTACCCTGTACTAAGTTAAGGTTGAGGACCAAAGACATTCGGGAATGTTATAACAACCTGAAACTCCCAAATGGGAGTGGGAACCAATTATAGTGAACTTCTTAACACATATTCCCAAAACATCCCAAGAAAGAGATGCAATCTGGATAATAGTTCACTTACTGACCCAAACCGCATACTTCCTTCTGATTTGTAACAACTACACAAATGAAAAATTCGCCCTATGTTAACGAAATCATATCTCGACATAATGAGCTTAATTCAGCTTATTTAAGATCAAGATAGTCATTTCACTTCTCATCTTTGGTGAGTTGTACATGAAGCCTTAGAACCCAAATAGATCTGAGTACGGTCTGCCATCCTCTAACAAACGGTCAAACCAAATAAACTATTCAAACACTAGAGGATTAATTTGCCCTGTGTATTAGACTTTAGAGGAAATTGGGACCAGTACCTTCCACTAGTTTAATCTTCGTACACTAACAGTTATCATAATATTATACAAGCGGCTATATCCTGTGTTATACGAACAATAATATAAATCACCACCTTATTGAACTGAAAGTTGGCGACACTCAAAATACAAAATCCGATCTGAGTTCGGAAACCACAGATAAAACTAGTAAGATTATAAACAAACTGAAAGCCGCTAGATTTTGACAAAAGAAATGTACCGATATCCGTGGGAAGTTGTTGAATTTTGAAAAGTGTTAGTTGAGTTGATGAAACCGATGAGTTAACTTTAACATACACGGAACTGTACAAAATTGTCTAAAAGGTTAATCCTGTAGCATATTAACCAAAACTATTTCACTTATGATATTTTATATATATCGAATCTGAACAAGTGCCTTACTAACAAGGCAGAATTAGTACCACATGAAAATTTACATACAACCAAAATTTGTGAAGGAACCCGTGGAAATATTGAACAGGGAAATCAAACAGTTACGACACAATAAAATTTCATTGATGAAAGTTCAGAGGAATCCACAACGGGGAACCAAATACATTTAAAAACGGAAGAACGAATTCTGAAATAAATACCTATAACTTTTCCATAAGGGGCATAGTTAGGATATCGAATTTCGAGGACGAAATTTCTTAACTGGGGGAGAATGTGACATTCGTGACAAAACCGGGTAGACCTTAGTATTCACAAACCGAATAAGCGATTAACCGATTATTGCGTAACGAACGAACGAATAACCAAACAGGTCTGGTTATGACCCAAATATCCCAGGGGGGCTATCAATAAGTGAAAATCGTTTAATATAAGCCAACATATTGTTATTATGGCCTTAGTACAATAGCAAACTAGTTAAACGAAAACATACTCGTTAAACGACCCGCTATGATTTTAAACGCGAAAGATAGTTAAGAAACAAGTATGGTATCATCCGTTAAACCAAAAAAAGACTTACAAAACACGTATTTCGGATGTTTTAAACAATCCGTGAAAATATTTTTGGTTTTTACAAAAAATAGAATTTTTTTTCCGAATTTACAAGAAATTGGCCGAAAAGCACTCGTTTTCACGCTATTTGTCGTACCCGATATATTTTGGCCTTAGGAAAAAAACCGAACCCGAAATAAATTTGGCCTTAGGATCTAACGTCCGACCATGCATAAGAAGGTATTGGGCCAGAAAATTGGGCCCAAGGGGGCCCAAATACATCCCAGCCGCAAGTTAAGGGACGGCCTCCTTTATTTTGTGTTACACCCCTGTCCACGGCCTATGCGTAACTACCCAGTTGGTACCTGTTTTGTAAATATATCAGAGTAGCGGGTTCATTTTAGCGGAAGTCTTTTATATAAAAATATTAATTTACATTGCAAAATTACTCGGGAATTAAACACCCGAATTTTTAGTTACAAAATATTGTTGTATTATTATTACAAGGATTATATTAAAAATTGAGTCAGCTTGAGCGATCTTCTAATATTTTTGTTAAAACTCAAGGTTAGTAAAATAAATTATTTTTGTTATTTATATAATTATTATTAAATAATCAATAATAGTTTTTGTGTATCGTTTGATTACATGTCTATTATGTGCATATAGGTAAATAGTTAGGCTTAGAAATATTCGTTTTCATAATATGCTAGGAATTGTGTGCTTGTGTGAAAGTTATAATATGGACTTGAACTAAAAGTCTCCAGTGGGTCGTTCAAACACAAAATGCTAAAATAATAAAAGAAACATTTTATTAAGGAAACTGAAATGTTTGTGCGAAAGTCTTAAGTTGGATGAACAACTTAAAACCATATATACGATTTGAATCATTAGAAACGTGTGCCGTATTAATAGGACACGAGCAATCAAACCTTTAACGAGCTTTATACTGAATAATTCCTGGCAGAGGTGAGTTCTCACAATCCCAACTTTATAAATGTTTTAATTAATTATAAATGTATTGGGGGAAGAACACGTTTCATGGATTGCATTTTAGTTTTACAAAGGTATTTTTACAAATGAATTTTTTTAGGCAATCCATAGATATATCTGGTCACCTTGTTGTACTCAGGGGTAACCAAATGAGGTACTAATATGCAATACTCAAGGAATTTGGTGTAATATTCCTTGAGATTTGTGCCAAACACCTTATGGTTCCAGAGTTTCGTCTGAATCAGATCAACTTCATGTACGACGCAAAACTTTTGCTTGACTAATTCTTTGAAAGTTCTCCACTCAAGATTATATAAATTGTTTCCCCATTTCACCTCGATTAACGTGTTCCACCATTCCAAAGCTTCCCCTTTACACAGTTGGGAAGAATACTGAATGCTTTCCTCCTCCGTACACTTACTGATGATGACAACGGATTCCATCTCCTCAAACCAACGGAGAGTGGTTATTGCCCCTTTGTCACCATAAAATTCTTTTGGCTTGTATACATGGAAATCCTTAAATGTACAACCCGTGCTGACCTTTATTTTTTTCACTTTGCTTGGCATGTGATCAACAGTTGAGCTTTCATAGCCCTCATCTTTCTTTTCTTTATCTTCTTTTGTTACTTTAGGTTCTTTCTTATAATAAACAGAAATGCTTTGGATTGGTTGTGCACGTATGGACGATTTTGCCATGCTTTTTGAGTTTGCAGTATTTTCTTGGATCATTTTAACAGAAGGTGTTACTGCTTCCTTAATCAGAGGTGTAACCGCTTCTTTGATTATTTCACGGATACCACCAGTATACTCTTCAGGTATTGTTTTGTTTTCAGGAGTCTTGGTTTTATTAATTTAACTCCCTTGGCTCTCATGGTTTCTTTGTTCAGGCATTCTGTAATTCAACAAAATACACATATTCAAAACACAATACACGTGTTGTTTTGTATTATATTACATATTGTTTTATATTACAGATGGATAAAAATAAAACATGCTTAAACAACATATATTCCTAATCCCTAGTCCATTTCTTAACAAAATTTTTCATCTTGTCACATTTCTTTATAATCTTATCGCCTATCTTCTTCTTCTTGATTCTTTCATTTCTTAGCTCATCCATCACCACGTTTGGTTGGTTTAGATACCCTACGGGTGCGGATGCTGACGGAAAGAGATTAGTGTTTTCCTTCGGGTATAGATGAGGATTTGCCCCATATGCTTGCATTTCCTCATCAGGAATATTTGTTATATAAAATTCCTCCATTAGACGGGCTTCTTCCCATATTTCGTTTGCTTGTTCAGATATTGTCGGTATAGGACCTTGGTACGATGGGAAGTTAGGAACCTCATAATAATGGGTTGGTCTATGAATTGATCCCGCTACAATGTGCGGATTTTGATAACCCGGTGGTGGCGACCCGAATTGCCACATGCTTTGATCAGGGTGACAGTTCATCCAACTAGATGAATCTATACTAGTTTCTTGCTTAATTTTACTTTGAACCTCCACCTCATCAGACGGATGGTAGGTCGCTATGTCAGACGGATAATATTGCGGAATGCTCTCAGAAGTATCGCTTGATATTTCTATCGGCATTTCAGGACTACCAGGAGTATACATTAGTTGGCTTCTGTAAACCAAATATGGATCTGTTTGATCTATCAGATACATCGGATTTATCGGATTCGTCGGAATTGTTATATCAGCCGGATTTATTGGATTCACAGAATCAGTCAGTCCTATCGGATCAGTCGTTTGCTTTTGACCGAAGTTACAGTTGTTACTAGCCATATCAGATGGCTCATGTTCAGGTGCAGGTTTAGATCGTCTTGCTACCAGGCGCCTTTGCCCGTAGTAGTTTGTATACGACATCTGCACAGAGTATTACTTAGGGATAGGTAGATAACCAATCATAGCTTATCCCTACTTATCAAATAAATGGTTAAAGCTTAGGCACTAATATTAATTCGCTGAAACCGATGGCTCTGATACCTACCTGTCACACCCCGGTCCAAGGCCTAGGCGTGACCTTCCGGTTGTTATCTGTTTTGTAAATATATCAGAGTAGCGGGTTAATTTTAGCGGAAGTCTTCTATATTAAAATATTAATTTACATTACAAAATTACTCGGGAATTAAATACCCGAGTTTTTTGTTACAAAATATTGTTGTATTATTATTAGAAGGATTATATTGAAAATTAAGCCAAGTTGAGCGATCTTCTATCTTCATGACTCCTAATCCTTGTCTATCATTAGCAGCACTTAATTACCTGCATGGGTTAGAAAAATACGTTAGTTATGTGCTGGTGAAACGTTGATTCAATAAAATTATTTACAATAGTCGTTAAATACAAACAAAGTTTTATAGTTTCACAATCTCAGCAGGAACGCCTGTCAGTCCTGGGATTAGTACCACTGCCCTACACACACAATTCAAGGGTTCCCCGAGTTACATAGCCCTGTTCGGAGACAACCTTCTCCCAGGCTATGTGACCTGTTGGAGAACTGATTATGACTGACTTGGTTTTGTATTCCAATTATCAGTTATGTATGGATCCAGACATATGTGTATTTGGTCTGAGTTGCCTTTTATTATCTATTTTGTATTATAACGATTTTAGAGACAAATCATCTCATGCAAACATTTATCAGACTCTTTGCAGTTAACAACATGTTTACTACTAGAGTAAAATGAGTACAGTTGGTAAAAAGTTTAACGTATTCACCTTTTGTTGTTAGTTCGGTGATGTTCAGAACCTTTTTCCTTTCAGTATGCTATTAACCTATATTTGTAATACGTATGCATAAGTACCTTGAAGGTGTTCTTGATTAATCATCAGACCCTAGGTCTGATCAGCAGACAGCAGACCTTAAGTCTGACCTAACCTTAGTATAGTAATAGTCGTTTATGAAAATATACTTTGTATTTACATATGACGTTTGGGATGGCATGCTTTGGCTTAATAGGTTCTATCACGTTGGCAAACTTCTCCAAGTAAGTAAACAGGTCCCGCAGCTGATTGGGATTTGTACGGATTAATTACCTTAGACAAGAAGAGTCTACAAGTGATATCCCCCTTACAGTTACCACATGCCCGTCAAAATATATGGTTTTAATAACATTACTTCTTGTGGAAGTAACATCTTTACTTTAGTAAAACATTGTTTGGAGAGTCAGTTATGTTTAAAGACTATACCTTTAACTAGGTTCTAAGTAACTATGTAATAATAGGCAACTCAGACTGAATACACATGTGCCTGGATCTATACATAACTGATAATTGGCATACAAAACCAAGTCAGACATAACTAGTTCTCCAACAAGGTCACATAGCCTGGGAGAAGGTTGTCTCCGAACAGGGGCTATGTAACTCGGGGAACCTTTGAATTACGTGTGTAGGGCAGTGGTACAAACCCCGGGAATGACAGGCATTCCTGCTGAGATTGTGAAATAGAAAACTATATTTGTGTTTAACGACTGTAATAAATTATTTTATCGAGTCAACGTTTCACCAACACATAGCTGATGTATACTTCCACCCATGCAGATAATTAAGTGCTGATATTGATAGACAAAGATTAGAAGTCATGAAGATAGAAGATGGCTCAATTTTCAATATAATCCTTGTAATTATAATAATACAACAATATTTTGTAAACAAAAACTCGGGTATTTAATTCCCGAGTAATTTTGTATATAAATTAATATTTTAATATAGAAGACTTCTGCTAAAATGAACGCTACTCTGATATATTTACAAAACATGAACCAACCGGATAGTCACGGCTAGGCCTTGGACCGGGGTGTGACAGGTTGGTATCAGAGCCATCGGTTTCAGTGAATTAATATTAGTGCCTAAGCTTTAACCATTTATTTGATAAGTAGGGATAAGCTATGATTGGTAGTCTACCTATCCCTAAGTAATAATCTGTGCAGATGTCGTATACAAACTACTACGAGCAAAGGCGCTGGGTAGCAAGAGATCTAAACCTGCACCTAAACATGAGCCATCTGATATGGCTAGTAACAACTGTAACTTCGGTCACAGGCAAACGACTGATCCGATAGGACTGACTGATTCAGTGAATTCAATAAATTCGGCTAATATGATAATTCCGACGAATCCGATAAATCCGATGTATTCGATAGATCAAATAGATCCATATTTGGTTTACGAAAGCCAACTGATGTATACTCCTGGTAGTCCTGAAGTGCCGATAGAAATATCAAGCGATACTTCTGAGAGCATTCCGCAATATTATCCATCTGACATACCGACCTACGATCCGTCTGATGAGGTGGAGGTTCAAAGTAAAATTAAGCAAGAAACTAGTACAAATTCATCTAGTTGGATGAACTGTCACTCTAATCAAAGCATGTGGCACTTCGGGTCGCCACCACCGGGTTATCAAAATCCGCACATCGTAGCAAGACCGAGTCATGGACCAACCCATTATTCTGAGGTTCCTAACTTCCCACCGTACCAAGGTCCTATACCGACAATATCTGAACAAGCAAACGAAATATGGGAGGAAGCCCGTCTGATGGAGGAATTTAATACAACAAATATTCCTGATAAGGAAATGCAAGCATATGCGGCAAATCCTCATCTATACCCGAAGGAAAACGCTTATCTCTTTCCGTCAGGATCCGCACCCATAGGGTATCTAAACCAACCAAACGCGGTGATGGATGAGCTAAGAAATGAAAGAATCAAGAAGAAGAAGATAGGTGATAAGATTACAAAGAAATGTGACAAGATGAAAAATCTTGTTAAGAAATGGACTAGGGATTAGGAATATATGTTGTTTAAGCATGTTTTATTTTTATCCCTCTGTAATATAAAATAATGTAATATAATACAAATCAACAGGTGTACTGTGTTTTGAATCTGTATATTTTGTTGAATTACAGAATGTCTGAACAAAGAAACCATGAGAGCCAAGGGAGTTAAATTAATAAAACCAAGACCTGAAAACAAAAAATTCCTAAAGAGTATATTGGTGGTATCCGTGAAATAATCAAAGAAGCAGTTACACATCTGATTAAAGAAGCAGTAGCACCTCTAGTAAAAATGATCCAAGAAAATACTGCAAACTCAAAAGGCATGGCAAAATCGTCCAAACGTGCACAACCAAGCCAAAGCATTTCTGTTCATTATAAGAAAGAACCTAAAGTAACAAAAGAAGATAAAGAAAAGAAAGATGAGAGCTATGAAAGCTCAACTGTTGATCACGTGCCAAGCAAAGTGAAAAAATAAAGGTCAGCACAGGTTGTACATTTAAGGATTTCCAAGTATACAAGCCAAAAGAATTTTACGGTGACAAAGGGGCAATAGCCACTCTCCATTGGTTTGAGGAGATGGAATCCATTGTCATCATCAGTAAATGTATGGAGGAGGAAAGCATTCAGTATTCTTCCCAACTGTTTAAAGGGGAAGCTTTGGAATTGTGGAACACGTTAATCGAGGTGAAAGGGGGGAAACAATTTATATAATCTTGAGTGGAGAACTTTCTAAGAATTAATCAAGCAAAAGTTTTGCCTCGTACATGAAATTGATCATATTTAGACGAAACTCTGGAATTATAAGGTGTTTGGCACAAATCTCACGGAATACAACACCAAATTCCTTGAGTATTGCATATTAGTACCTCATTTGGTTACCCCTGAGTACAACAAGGTGACCAGATATATCTATAGATTTCCCAAAGAAATTCGTTTGTAAAAATACCTTTGTAAAAATAAAACGCAATCCATGTAACGTGTTATTCCCCCCAAAACATTTATAATTAATTAAAACATTTAAAAAGTTGGGATTGTGAGAACTCACCTCTGCCAGGAATTATTCGGTATAAAGCTCGTTAAAAGTTTGATTGCTCGTGTCCTATTAATACGGCACACGTTTCTACTGATTCAAATCGTATATATGGTTTTAAGTTGTTCATCCAACTTAATACTTTTCACACAAACATTTCATTTTCCTTAAAAAATGCTTTTCTTTTTTTTTAACATTTTGTGTTCGAACGACCCGCTGGAGACTTTTAGTTCAGTTAAGTCCATATTATAACTTTCACACAAGCACACAATTCCTAGCATATTATGAAAATGAATATTTCTAAGCCTAACTATTTACCTATATGCACATAATAGACATAAGTTATCAAACTATACACATAGAAACTATTATTGTTTATTTAATAATAATTATATAAATAACAAAAATTATTTATTTTACTAACCTTGAGTTTTAAAATATTTTTATTACTGAAAATATTCGTTTTACTCAAGGTTTTGTAGACTTTATATTTTTAAAAGCTATTCCTTCATTTTTGTCGGTTTCGCGTTTAATGGCGAACCGGTTACATTTAAAAAAAAATTATATGAAAACACTTTATATAGTTAAAATATTCAAGTTTTATGGTGTAGTTTATAAAAATATTTTTGTTTTCGGTTTTGTTAAAATTTACATAAAAAAGGTTATTTTTAAGGCACTTGCCTCATCCTTCGTGATGCGGAACATCTAAGATCTTGTTTTACTAACTTGGCTTTATTATATACATTATTTTATATAATGTATATCAAAATTTATGCTTTAGAAGCTGTTTTAAAACAGAGTCAGTTTTGTGTTAAAAAGCCAAATTGTCGACTGTCTAAGTAAACGACTATCAACCTTAACCAAATAAAGCGCATTAAGCATATAACTCATAAAAGTTAACCATTTTAAACATGTTTAACTTGTAAGTTTTTCTGATTTAATAATATGACATTTAAAATTACATTTTTACTAATTAAAGTGGGCATTTATCACATATTTGAAATGTTCATACTCATTTAATACACTTTTGCTAATTATCTTCTAACAATTGTAAAAAAATTGTTTCGTATTAGAAATCAGATTATTCTAATGGATTCATATATTTATTATATATTTTCACAAACATGACAAAGCTTACCTTTTATGCATTTTAAAGCTACAAGTACAACAAATCATCATGTTTACAATCAAGGATGAATCTCTTTCATATTCTAAATCCTTAACTCATAATATCATTCCATACTATTTACCAAAATCTATCAACCTTAACAACAAGCATATGAACAGGTCATCTACATGTATGCATGTATAAGTATATTTTTCATAAATACAAGTATGTTTTCACATTTCCTCAAAATCCCAACACATGTAAATCATCATTTTCATTTCGTCATTCAAATATCTAAAATAACCCCACCCTATCACTAATTCAATAACCATTTAACAAACTAACAATTTCTATCATCTAGAACAAGATACATATATGTATTCACATATACACACACGACACACATATCACGTTCGCACACTAACGGTTACACCACACACACCTTCAAAGTTCCATTTGTATACTTGATTTGATGTGGTTCATTATTTGTGTGAAGGGTATAAGTGTGAATGAACTAGTTTTAGCCATGAAACCTTAAGGAATCATAACTTAATAAAATGGGTTTATCTACCTTAAGGTTATGAGTGAGATGATGGTTTGTTGGTGTAGCCCCCTCAAATGCTTCAAAACCTCTTAAAAAACCTTACATATTAAATCTAACCCTTGATCTTGTAAGATTTCTTCAAGTTTTTATGGTTTAAATTTTAAAAATGATATATATGGTAATGGAGGGCAGGTACGGTTTCTACAAGAAATGTAATATGAATATGGAGTGTGCATGTGATTGAGATGAATAAATGGAAGAATTATAATGACAAATGGCTTATTGTGGCAATTGGTGGCCATGTGGATGTTCAAGGGGGGCCATGTGGATGTTCAAGAATGCACCACACCATCCCTATTTAATCTTTATCATCTTGGTGGGGCCATATGTTGGGGGTGAATGGTTTGGTGAAACAAGGGGCCAAATGGTTTTCTAGATGGTTATGTTTTGTTAGTTAATTAAATTGTGTCTTATACCCATTATTCTGCATTTTATAAATTTTAACTAAACAAATATTATTCATAAATTCTAATAGTTTGCGAGTTGGATCTGATTTTTAATTCCTACAATACTAGCTAAAGATATCAAGTTTTGGTGAAAGTTGGGATCAGTGTTCTTACGGGTTGATATACCAGCTCTTAAACGCTTACTTTCCCAATTTCGCGAAGCGAATATTCAAAAATTAAGTTTGTGATATATTATTAATATTTTCATTAATAGTATACTATTTTAATTAGATCATTCTCGATGTTTTGAAATATTTCTAGACTTTTAATTGTACCCGGGTCGTTGCCGGTGTTCGTTTCGCGCAGTGTCCACTTCGCGACAAAACTTAACTTTTTGAACACAATAAAATATAAATCATATATTTGTGGAGTTTTTGGACTAAAATAGCATTATTTCATTAATTATAATACTTTATTTATATAATCACGAATTATATTTGTACCGGATTAGGCTTAAAATATTCGAATGTCAAAAAGAGGGTCGCGACTCGTTATGGGCGTGATTAGCGTCCAAAAGCTGTCATATTCCAAATTAGATGATGATTTAGACACGTTTTCATTCAATTAATGATATGGAGATATCAATTCCATGATTTTCGGCACGATTAATAGATTCAAGATCAAGGGGGCTGCCATGGCAGACGGAAAAGAGGAGGGAAAAAGAAGAAACACTACAAATAAAAAGCCATTTGATGGCATACAAAAAGTATCACAAGAAACCAAAGAAGTGTCACTAAAGAACTTTGTTGAAATCAGTGACAAGCAAAAAAAAGTGCCACTAGAAGCGCTACCAATAAAGCCTTTTTTTGTATGTCACTGATAATGATGACACACAAAGGAAGTGCTACTAAAGAACCTTGTCCAAAAGTACTTTTTAAGGATTGATTTTTATTTAATAATAAACGTCTGAATAATAGAATACAAATTTTAAACGGACCGGGTTTTCGAGTCCATAAATTACGATTGTTACAAATGAAATGAATAATTACTTAAGCGTTGTTTGGTACACGGGAAAAAAAAAAGAAAAAAATAAAATTAAAATGGCAGTGAGTGACGGTGGTGGTGGGAGGTAGGTGACGGTTGTGGCATTGGTGGGTGGTCATGGTGGTGGGTGGTGGTGGACGACGGGAGATAATGGCGCTTGGAGGTGGGTGGTGCTGGTAACGATGGAGGTGGCAGGCAATGGTGGTGGATGACAGTGGTGGGCGGTGGTGATGAGGGCTGGGGCGATGGTTGATGGAGGCGATGGTGGGTGGTTGGCACTGATGGTGATGATTAATGCTGGTGGCGGTAGCGATGACGATGGACGGTGATGGTGGTGGTTGGAGGTGGTGGGTGGCGGCGGCAGTGGTGGTGGGTGGTGGTAGTGGGAGGATGGTGAAGGTAATGAGGGTGACAGAGAGAATGAAATGGAAAAAAAAAACATGAGGTATGGATGAAATGAAATTATGGTGTTTTAGGAGGAATGGAATGGACTAGGTAATAGGTCTTTTCATTCCTTTGATCAACCAAACACACTTTTTTCATTCCCTCATAATGAGTCATTCCATTTCGTCTTCCATTCTTGCATTCCAAATGCTACCTTGATATTAAGTAAGATTTCTATTAGTTCAAAAATAAGTATTAATAAAAAAGGTGGGGGCCACCTCACCAACTACCGTTTTTAATATAGACTAACATACATATAAATAGAATATCCATCACTAATTTGGGACGCAACATCTCTCTTTTTGTAGTGGTGATATGTTTTCATTTGGAAAATGCTCAAAATAAGCATTTATGAAAATAAGTTTCTAGTTTTAGATACCATTTGTAAAAAATTCTAAAAATAAGTATTATAAATTAGTCGTAACGAGTAGTTTGTAGAAATCAATTAGAACTTGCCACGTGTCCTTAAACTAACCGTAACGAGCATGTTCACTAATCATTACTCGTCACGACTAAATAAGTTTCATGCATTGTAATCAACGCCCACGAGTAATTCATAAGTCATTTGGTCGTGACGAGTAGATTATAATGTTAAACTAGTCGCGAGTCGCAACGAGTTAACTACTAATAAACTACTCGTGTAGTGAATGTGAACCAGGTAAATTAGTCGTCACGACTAAAGGACTTGTATATGAATTACTCGTGGGCGTTGATTACGAGGCATGGAAATTATTTAGTCGTGACGAGTAATTGATTAGTGAACGTGCTCGTTACAGTTAGTTTAAAGACATGCGACAGCTTTTAATTGTTCTACAAACTACTCGTCACGGCTAGTTTATAATACATATTTTTGGAATTTTTTGCAATTGATACCTAAAACTAGAAATTTGTTTTCATAAACACTTATTTTGGGAATTTTCTCGTTTTCATATATGGTGGATGTGATGGGGTGGATATCAAATCGGTCGGACGAGGATTGGCATGATGGCCAATTTTAAAACATGAAATCTAATATAAAGTATTAACTTGTGCTTAAGATACCAAGACGACATCCGTTATCAAAACATATGAAAGTCCCACATTTATGGTACTTTACACATCGGATGACAATCTGAACAAGTTACACAGTTTCTTGGTTGTTGACTCTTTCATTATGGTTAGGCTGTTGCTATATGTAGTACATGAATTAATGAACCAGATCATTTAAGGGAAATTAAAACATCTAAGACGAAGTAATATGTCGTGTTTCAATTGTTTGTGATGTTTAATCATGTAACAAACAGTTTTTGTGAAGAGACAAATCTATAATATTCCTGAAACAACATAACTGCCTTTAACTAGTTTTACATTACAACATTCTTCACCTTTATCTACAAGCTAGCTGATACTAATATTAATCTATTATTCTTCTTCTACAACTTGCATCATTTTGTAAATCAGCCTGAATTTTAACCAAAGAAGACACAATCTCGTCCATGCTTGGCCGGCTTTCGGGATCATGTTTCAAACAATTCAGACATAATCTTACCACTTGAACTGCATAACCCATGCTTCTGTTTTCTTCACTTCCTAAATCAACCATACCCCATATCTCACTAATTTGCGCATTTTCTCCCTCCATAATTGCACCAACTGTTGTAGAAAGTAGTACTTCTTGACCTCCATCAATAAACACAGCATATTTTCGAGTTATCAACTCCAACAACACCACTCCAAACGCATAAACATCAACTTTCGACGTAACCAAACCATTTCCTATATATTCAGGATAACCTCTAGTACCCACAATTCTGTTATCATTCCCGTCATCAATAGTTCTTGCAATACTGAAATTTGTAATCTTTGCTCTTAGATTACCATCAAGAACTATGTTGCAGGTGTTAAGGTTATTATGCACATACCCCGGCTTGGTGAAGTTATGAAGATAACGAAGCCCGTTAGCTACATCAATAGCGATCTGAATACGTGTGCGCAAACTACAAGGTTCCTTTAGCCAATCTTTAAGCGAACCCATCTTCACGTACTCGAAAACAAGGTACCACGAGTCTTGATGCTTGCAAAAACCCTTTACCAAATTAATATGGTTAATCTTGCTCAGCACACTCACTTGCTTGCATACATCAATGCTCGTCTTTTTAACAGCTAAAATCTGGTTTCCAAACGTTCCTCGGTACACAGATCCTTTTATCCAATGCTTACTATCAAAGTTTTCTGTAGCGATTTGCAGCTCCTTAAAGCTATAAACTTTCGTAATTCGCTCAAAGCTTGAGATTTTAGCAAGAAGATCCGCTGGCAATATCTCATTTTCCATCTGACTATTTCTTTTTCTCCTCATGCAAATCATGCCTGCTACAGTAACTAGAACAACTGTGAATACAAGAAAAGAACACACTGCTGCAATTCCAACTTTTATCGATTTGTTTGCTTTCGATCTTCTTGCAGAAGTTAATAAATTTGGTGGATTATGCCTGAAAGAGTTCAAAATAACATAAAAAGTGGTGAACAATATATTTCGTGCAATGAATAGCTAAAAACCATATCTCTTGAAGATTAAAATGAAAATGATAACTATTAATAAAGGTAACCATCTAATAATAATAAAACGTTATTAACTATCCTAATATTCAAAACAGACAGAGATAGAACACTATTAGTAAAGGACATAATAATTTCCCGCCACCACATGTTTTTGTCAAAATTTTCTAGACATTTTGACTTGGTTTTGCGTAGAAAACGTCCTATTTTAATTTGCTTGTAGTGGAATAGTGACTAACGAACAAAATTAAAAACAAAACTATAAAAGATACATCGAATAATAATAACTATAACGGATAATAAACTTAACTAAAACTACTTACCGTTGGATTACTGTCGGAGAAATAGGAGGTTTGTCGGGTAACGGAATCAACAACGTAGTGAAAGCGTACAAAGTGTCGGTTTCACTCAACCTGTTGGCCGTTAGCACACTTTCGGCAGTCATGTTAAATTTGTGAGCAACAAGATTCACACTATCCCCGAAACAAAGCCGGTAGGTCAATAAATGTTTTGTGCCATTCAAGATTTGATCTTTCGTAGGACATGCGCAACGAAGTGGAACTTTGAGTTCAAACCCTTCTTTTAACTCGAACTGGTCGTACTGATTCGCATGTTTTAACGAACCACACGTCGATAAACCTTGAAACGTGTTATTAGCTACAACAAAATAGGCCAGTGATTGCGGTTCAATATGGTAAGTGGTGATTGACTGATAATAGGTATTGGAGCAAGAACAGTTTACTGGAACTATGATCTCTTTGTCTTCTGGGAAAACGGTGGTTTTCGAGGCGTTGTTGATTCGGGCAAGGTTAGATGGGTTGGCGGACATTAGGGCCGCGATGGTGGCAACCAAGTTGTATGGTGGTTGGGATTTGAAGACAAGAAAGGAGGTACAAGAAGTGTGTTGGCCGTTGCAAGTGTAGAGGGATTTATTTGTGCAGTTAAAAGGTTGGTTTGCGGAGTATTGTTGTTGGGATTTGATGCATGAAGATTGGAAACTGATGCACATGAAGATATTGATCAAAGCCCACTTCATATTTTCAATGTTCTTTTCGAATAAATGGAGTCAAGATTGTGGTTGTGTGGTTGTTTATGTTGGAAGTAATTTCTAACTTGATAGGCCCGTCACGTGTAGGTGGCAGGTTGGACCTATTGGGGCTATGGAATTAGGGTTTATTATATTTGGTAATGTCTTAGCTAACAAGTTAGGTTAGTCTATATAAACAAAGATAGGTTAGACATTATAGATGTGATGTGTGAGATGTAACCGAGTTATGGTTCATCTAGAGACACACATGAGATGCAACCAAGTTAGGGTTCATCAAAAGTTAAACCGAGTTGGGGTTTGAAGGTTTGTAATCAGTTTTTTAAGTGAGATTTTCTGATTAATATAAAACGAGAGTTAGTCGTTTACTTCGTGTTTGATTATCGATCTGGGACTTGAATTGGTATCAGAGCCAAGTTCAAGAAATCGATAATTGGTTGTCGGCGAGCGGTAGCTTGAGGAGGAGCTATCAATCGGCGAATATCGGAACCAAGTTTGGTGCGTATTGATACGTCGGAGTAGCGGCGTGGGTACGAAGGTGCAACAAGGGTTGTTAGCGTTCAGTTCTGGTTTTGCAACGGCTAAAGTGTCGACGCCATAGGATTTTGATCACCAAGTTGGGTTCCGTGTTGAAGTCACTTTTCACAAGCAGGTCAATCAGAGTTAGATATGTAATGGCGATTTGTTGTTCGGCGGCAACAATAGGGAGAACCAACGGAAAGCTCAGTAACGTTGGTTGGGTTCTAATTGCATTCTTTTGTTGAAGTGGGGTTTCTTGTTTTGCCATTAATTAACCCAAGGAGGCTTCTAAAAAGTCACGGTGGTGTTACAAAAGCCAAAAGTTCAAAAAGGATTAAAAGCTTGGCTTAGTGGCTTACAAAGGAAGCTAGAAGGGTTACGAAGAAAAAACATAATATTTTAAGCAATTGTTTGAAGTTGAAAATTTGTTCAGATTGATTTGTTCATATTCTTTCAACGGGCTGAAGCTAGGGATTGGACAAACGGGTTTAATTTAGAGTTTGTTTTTATACGAGTTGAACGAGTTATGTTCTGACCAAGGGTTTGATATTTTGGACCGATTTGGGAATTTAAGAAGATCAAGAAGACTAATGTTCGCTCGATTAGGTGACAAGGAGCGCAACCAAAGGAGTGGTTATGCGAGTTCATACGACCGGGTGAATGGTCGGGGACGGGGTCACGGAAGATGTCGAGTTCGGGAAAGCCGAAAGAGCACAGTCATGGATCAAGAGAAGTTCTGGGAGATCAAGACCAAGATGGTTGTAAAAGCCAAGAAGGTCAAGATCATGGTTTGAATCAAACATGTGAAGAAGACAAGTTTGGAGACAAAGATTCACCTATTTCGAGTCGGAAATTAGGGGGGTGATTGTTGGATGTGATTTCCAACTTGATAGGCCCATCACGTGTAGGTGATCAGGTTGGACCTATTGGGCCCATGGAATTAGGGTTTTATTATATTTGGTAATGTCTTAGCTAACAAGTTAGGTTAGTCTATATAAACAAAGATAGGTTAGACATTATAGAATGTGATGTGTGAGATGTAACCGAGTTAGGGTTCATCTAGAGACATACATGAGATACAAACAAGTTAGGGTTCATCAAGAGTTAAACCGAGTTAGGTTTGAAGGTTTGTAATCAGTTTTTTAAGTGAGATTTTCTGATTAATATAAACGAGAGTTAGTCGTTTACTTCGTGTTTGATTATCGATCTGGGACTTGAGTTTAGGACTTAAGAATACCATGGGCCTTTATGATTTATTTATAATAATGTAGATTGGGGTGATAAGTAAGCATATATATTTATCTTTAATGATCTTTTATTAAGAGAATTCCTAGAATTTTGTTGCTTGTTGGAAAGAAAATCTTTAGGTAATTTTTCGGATTTGTACGCAGTTAGAAAGTTGAGTTTGAGTTAATTTAATGTTTTTTTTACACAAATAAATGCTTTAAGTGTGTGTACTTTATTTTTAAATGGTTTGATTTATCAATGGTTTAAAATCATTCACTTGGGGACTTTGATTTAGATAATTTTGTTATCTAATTCATTCAAGCAAGAATAAAAAGTTTATTGATGGTATTATTCTCACAGCTTGGTGGGTGATTTGGAAATTTCAAAACGATATTATTTTCACATGTTTAGATAGGAGAAAAGAGTTTACTTTTGATACCATTCCTAACTATTCGTATAGGCGGTTAAGTAATAGAGATCGTAAATTTTCTATTACTTGATATGAGTGAATTTAAAATTCTCTTCTTGTTATGTAATCTACTTTTGTTTTCTCGCTCGCTTTTGGCTAGTTGTTTATTATATTGCATACCGTTGTAAAAGGAAAAACATTTGTGAGTCTTATCAATAAACCCACCAAAGTAACACTATTAAGAGCATTCCCAGCCCATTCCCTACCTATATTCATTTATATAATATAATTACACTGAAAATCACTGTTTTTTCTTTCTCCTGTTTAATTAAGTAATATTTTTTATACATTTATCATTATCATTTCTCTTTCCCTTACTCACAACCACTTTTAGAAAATATTAAAAAAAATTATACGATATGAATAGTGAAACCTCAAATTTAACTTTTTCATATAACATTTTCTCTCTCCTCTACTCACAACCACTCATAACCATATCATATAATTTACAAATTCTCCTTACATATTTTTAAGAAATGGACTGCTTTTAGTGCTACTATCAATAATAGGAAGATGAAGAAGCATTCCAAGTATAAAAGTGAAGTCTTTGGATTTTGTTTTTTCTTATTGTATAAATGTGAACCTAGTTCCCTAGAATCTTGCCTAATATATGGATTTGGCTTTTATCTATGTAGAAATGTTCAAAGCTTCCGAAAACTAAATAATAAAATAACATAATAGTTACTTTAGTAGTTATGTTATGTATTTTATTGATTCAATCGAAAGTTGAATAGGTCAAAATTGTATTATTTTCATTGTACACGTGTAAGATGGCGTGTCATAATTTATTATCTTCACCTTTTATTATATCAATAATATAATAAATTAATAATATAATTATACTGAAATTACATCTCGCGTTATCTGAATTCTGTATATACATAAAACAGGAAATTAATAAAGTTACAGACAAAATTGTAAGTTACAAAATCATGTTGTGACATGGTACCTAGTCACAAATATCATTAAAATTGAAGACGGGAGGAAGCTTACGGTCCATTCTAGATCCCTCTAGAAGTAAAATGGTTGCAAGAGAGGCCCACCGCAGTGACGTGATAGAGAATAACAAGAATGTGAAAAAATCCCAACAAAAAAAAAAATCCGTTAAAAATAGCCCACCTTAAATATTTCTTTTCATGTATTATAAATGCCAATATAGAGTGAAAATTTATACTTGTGAGGTGTAAGATAATTTGTTACACACTCTTAGTAGAATAATCAATTACTCCTTTGTTATCATCATCTTGTCAAGTTTCACAAACTCTTCATTTGTGCCATTTAAAGTCGAACAAAATCATACCACACTCAGATTTTGTAATGGATGGTAACATAGTACCTTACAAATCTGAGAAGAAAATTAACGAAAATGTTATGAGAGTGATGACTTCCGTACCTCAGTTATAGGCAGTTTCCAATCCAACAGTAACAATAACACTCGTTGACACACCTCTTTGTGGGCAAATAGAATCGGATGCTAAAAAAACGGAAATCTATTGCTTAGAACCTGGCTTGTACCAATAAACCAAGTTGTGTATATGACATAGAACATGATCATTGGTATCGAAAAAATGGTTTTTATTGTGGATAATTTAATACAACCCTATATATGCACTTATTTTAACATTCTTCACAAGTTGATGGGAAATAATACTGAAACTTGCAAATTAGGAAAAAAAGAAAAGAGAACTGAAAGAATCGTGCATGTGTGTGTGTAATAATTGGGTGGATTTGGTAGCAATCGTGATTTAGGTGGCCAGAAACTTAAGCTATCATTATAAAGT
>NW_027502038.1:0-53778 GCF_021521415.1 Bidens hawaiensis | reverse complement strand
GAATCAATAGCTGATGCACTGACTACAAAGCATATATAAAACCATTATAACAGTAATTTCCCATCATTAACTTGATACAATAGGGTCAATTATGTCACCAGTCAGTTTTCAGATAATAGGGGTGCAATGTGCAAACGAGCTGAGCTGAGCAGAGCTCGCCTAGGCTCAAGCCCGGCTTGTTTGATTTACACAGAGCTAGAACTCGTTTCAATCTCAATTTCTAAAGCTCGAACTCGGCTCGGGCTCGGCTCATTAAATATTTTTTAATTAATTTATATATATATCATTTTTCAATTATAATTTTATATATAATATAATATATATTTTAAATCTAATTTTTTTCATAATATTATATAGATTATTTAATAATTATTATATATATATATATATATATATATATATTATAAAATTTGTATTAATAGCAGGCTCGTCGTTTAGGCTTACGAGCCGGCTCGAGCTCGATAAGTGAAGCTCGGTCTCGTTTATTAAACGAGCTTACTTTCAAGCTCGAGTTCAAGCTCTAGATCTGGCTCGTTTAAGCTCGACTCGATCGAGCTCTATCACGAGCCGATATCGAGCAGCTCGCTAGCGACTCGGCTCATTTAGTCCCCTAATATAGTAATTATTCTACCTAAATGGAACTTGATTTAGGGTTAATTAGCAAATTCAAAATGTAAACTGCAACATCAGTGAAAAATCAACATATGGAATGAAATTAAAGACTCACTTAGCCTGAGATTTGCCCTTAGGAAGCACGGTTGGATCTCGTTTAGCTTTAACCTTCCATGCTTCATTAATTTCCACCTACAAAATCCATTTCCCCAAATGTCACAATGTACACAAAACTAAAACATGAACACACCGAACCGGATTTGAGAGCGTACCAGAAGACGAGTGACGTCCTCTGTAATTAACAAATAATAATAATTTCTAGTTAGTGAACTTAATGCAAAACAATGAACAAAGCAAATGATTGATAAATTGAAAATCACCGTAGAGTAATTTCACTTTCCGCTCGTACACAATGACAACTCCACCTGAAATTGAACAATATCTGAAAAATTGAACAATAACCGAATTCGATGAAATAAACCGATAGAGATTAAGGAACTCACCCATGAGTATTCCAGATAGTCGAAGAGCCATTGGAACCGACGGATTCAATATTTCTTCACTGTAATTGACCGAAATAGGTCCGTCAAACGCTAATAATAAATAAAGAGTTAATTAGATTAGATTAAATCTGACCAGATGTTGATGATGTTAAGCTTATTGAGATTCCTCCGGTTGATTTTAGCATGTAGCGTTGCAGCTCTCCTAATAATCACAAAACGACGTTCGTCAAGTAGTCAAATATATTTCAAACAGGACTACGAAGAGTTCAGCGTCTGTAATACTTAAATAAAACCGAATATATATAATGAGTTAGTGACCTAAAACGATTACTCAATAGCACACAAATTAAAACATTCGGTTTATCAAAAACACGCCGTCACTAACATATATAAATTAGCTGAAAATTACACAGGATTACGGATTCAGCGTATGTAACTCTTAAAATCGACCTAAATTAGATCTCTACAATAAGCAATTACTCAATAACACACTAATTCCAACGTCAAAACCACACAATAACATGATTATTGAATACGAACTTAAATAAGCTGAAATTACACGTAGAATTTGGATCGAAATTCACACGTTGATTGGAGTAAGTATTGCGTACCAGATTTGACCGAGCGGAGCTTTGCGAGCGAGAAGTTGGTGAGAGTAGAACATTGTCTGTGTGTGTGTAAAATTATGAAGCAAATGAATGAAGGTTTGTTGTTGTTAATGGCGGACTGTGTGTGTGTTTGCTGACGTCACAAAATGTGAGAGAGAGAGATTCGATGTAACGGAATTGAGGCGGGAGGAGGAAGCGTGTGAATGGAATGTTGTACTTTGCTGACGTCACCCACATACACACACCTGCTATTGTATCCTGCTCTTTGTTTATGAAACATGTGCTTCAGCTGTTTGTACGTTGTGCATCAGTTCTAAAACTTAGCAATTAGTTGAGTAATTAGAGTGTAATATTATAGAGAAATGATGATACTGTGACTCAAATGTGTGTGTGTATACCTTGGTATCGTGCCTTTTATTTCTGAAATGTATGCTTCGCTTGTTTGTACGTTGTGCATTAGTTAAGCAAGTAATGGGAGTGTGGATACATGATATGATGATGACTATTGGATTGTTAATATTCTGTTAGATGCTTAAGTTTATAAAGAATGGCATGAATTATTAAAAGTGAAAAATGTATTTTTAAAATTCAGTTTTAGATGTTATTTTGATATACACCTCTTATGTTATCAAATTCCTTTTTAACGACAAACAAATAAAATCCGGCTAACCAGGGTAACTCAATGGTAAAAGACGACCACATGCACCAGCGATTGCAGAGAGCACTGGGTAGTTCAAGCTCACTATCTCTAGTTTCGGTGAAAACTCGTCACCCGAAGCCCACTACGTTATAATTTGGTTGAGATAAAATTTCAAACTTGAGATTTTAAGGCATTTCAGTCCTCAATATCTAAGCTAAAGCTCATTCACTCTTATATTATCAATTAATTACACTATTTTTATCCATTCAAAAAAGAATGATATATTTTACTTTTTATAAAACATAAATTTTATGATTATTACTATGAACGGGTGTATTTTTAAATGTGATTACATGTACCCTTGATAATGTGATGTATATATGTGATACTATCCTCAAATGATGTATATATGCTCTCGTTTCACATTTTCCTACCTTATCAGTAACTGTTTAGTAATTGTTACTTGAGGAGTATTTTATTCATTACATTTGTTTGTTTGCTTACCTCCAATGATGTAATAGCTGAGATTCTGAATTTTAAAATAATTAAAAAAAGATACATTTGTAGTTATATCCCCTTATAATGGGAGTGGGGGTGGTCCGTTATACACGGCCATCACGAGTGATGGCATCACGAACACCGCCGCCGGTCCCCCCATCACGCGTGATAGGGGTCCGGCCGTGATGGCCATCACGTGGTGAATACCAATAAATTTGAACGTTGGGGAGGGGAGTGACCGTTGGGGTTGGGTAATTAAAAAAAAATTAAACAACATAAATTAACAACCATTTTAATCCATCTCAAAATCAAATCCAACTCAAAACACTCTCAATCTTCTACTACAAAAACCTATTTCTTCACCACTTCAATTCAAAACAAAAAAAATATGGATTTTCCAAGCAACTCGTTTCTGCTAGACACCGATAGCTCTTCGTCTTCAGACGATGACATTGTTGAATAGTTCCCGTTGTTATATAACGAACTTGAAGGCCCGAGCCGTCCAAAGAAAAAAATGGTGGATCGTGATCGTATACATGCCCACGAAATGCTAATGAACGACTATTTTGTGGAGGAGCCGAAATACAATTGTCACACCCCGACCAAAGGCGGCGGAACATGCCGAGGTGTAACGATTGTCCATAAGCACATGACACTAATTAAAGTGACAGTATTTAATAAACTCATTCATTTCACAACATCGAAAATGTCACATAACAATTATCCATAAAATAACCATAAACAAGATATCACAAAATAAGACGAATTTGATATTGTTCATTTTTACTAATATCCTAAGGTCTTTGATGTCGTTTTATTCACAATCATAAATCAACCAAGATGCAAACCTGCAACATTTCATAAAATAAAGTTTGTCAACACAAAGGTTGGTGAGTAATTCATAAGTTTAATCATATTAGTATATAATAAAGATAGCCACAAAACTTGCATACGAAACGATAAATAAAAGTGGTAATTTGGATAAATAGATATCGCTAAACACATTAGCGACACCTAGCTATAAGGGGATGCCAAATAGTCTAGGATTTTATAGTTATCGTTAATTGCATTACGTTAACGACACCTTGCTATAAGGGGATGCCAAATAGTCTAGGATTTTATAGTTCCACCAACCAAAAGCGATAAATACATAGGCATATAAGCATAGAACACCAAATCGAGCAATTATTTAGGTAAAGTATACAACTACGTTTGTGGTTTAAGATTCAAATATAAAGCATTTTGTTGAATAAGTATGAAATGTCACCCCCAAAATAAAAGATGGAAAATGGGGTATGAAGTACTCACCTTCAAGTAGTAAACTTGCAAGATGATAATTTGGAGATTTGTCGGAACAATGAGTTTAACGCACAATGCCTAAAAAGAAAAGAAGTCTTGAATTTAGAAAGGTTGTCTTGAAGGTCTTTAAACAAAATAAATGTTGAGAAATGTAAATAATTAAAGTTCAAGGTTTTAAAATATAACTATTTAAGAATTTATAATAATAACTCTTTAAAAATATAAGTTTACTCGAAACCGGGTTAAAGTATCTAACCTTAATATTTACTCAACCTATGTTAAGTAATAAGGTGGATAAAATGCAAGAATGCAAATCCCTTTGGAATAAAGATACTAAAACAGGTTTTTTTATCGAGTGTTCGGGTTGTCGATTCGGGTCTTGATAATTGGTCAAACCCAAAGTCAACTTTCCAAAATATTGAATGTTATGAATAAAATTTAATAAGACTTAACCAAGTATGTATTTCCATTGTTTTAGAACTAATAACGCACATTAAGGGAGTGTTCAGTTTTGTCGGTCCAAACTTTGTTATGAGATCAATTTGGATCCAACATTTCCAAGTACTTAAGAAAATATTTAAAAATCAATTTGTAACTATTTTTAAAGAAATATACAAAGTCTTGATGGCTAAAAAAACACATTTGTGTGTCCTAAGCGAGTAAGAATCGGTTTGGTTTGGTTTCCATCTCACAACAAGTTCATAGATGCTTTCCACATGTCCAAACACTAAAGAACTTGTATAATAATGTACAAATAAAAAAATACCAAAAGTTAACAATAAAGTCTTTAAACAAAAGTTCGGGTTTCGGTTCGGATCGTGTTTCGGGTTAAGACCGAGGTAAGATTCTACAAACCCATAACTATAGAATTTATAAAAATGATTTTAGAAACTTAGATCTAACAATAAGTATGTTTAAACAATTATTTAACAAAACTAGTAACAAAGTTCGGTTTACGGTTTAGAGCTATTTACGGTTAAACCGAAGCATAAACTCTTAAAAATCCATAACCATGGAACTTGTAAACATGACCAACAAACTAAAATAAGTGAGATTAATATGTATGAACAAGTTATATAGATGTATATATATCAAGGACAAGAAGTCCTCCATGAACCTTGCCTTATGAGGTCTGAAACCTCACCGACCGGAATCGGAGAAGTAACTACCAAAGGTAAACAAGGGGTGTATATTATATATATGTTGCACAACCATAAACAAGTATTAATAAGGCTACATAAACTAATTAAGATGAAAGACTAAAAACCTTCAAGAACACTTAAGAAGATAACCTTGAATCTTTGATGTTTGAGAGAGTTTTTTTATTTTTTTTTTGAGTTGTAGCAAGGGAAAATTAAGAGAAAAGGTGGTGTATATATAGGGTAATGTTGGTGGTCAAATATGGGTGTAAGACACAAGAGTTTTCATGCAAAATGGATCAAGACAAAAACACAAAACAACAAAAAAAAATTAAATAAATAATAAATAAATAAAAATAAAAATAGGATGTTTTCAAGACCCAACAAGTGTGAAACAATATTGTAACATAAATCCATCATTTTGATTATAACATAAGCTTCGGTTTACAAATCGGGTCGGTTTACATAATAAGCAAATACAAAAACGAATACAAACAAGACCCTAAATTGACGAATGTCACAACAATGACGAGACGTTCAGGGATCGGTTTCATTTTCCGAAATCTTTATTTTTAAAGATTGTAGCGGACGTCGAAGCAAGCGAAAAATGGTTTCAAGAATCTTACGACGCGAGGGGCAAACAAAGTTTTACGGCGTTTCAAAAATGCACATTCGCTATTCGTCAATTAGCGACAGGTAACCCATCCGATCAATTCGATGAATACTTACAAATGTCTCAGTGAACTTCACGTGAATGTCTGCAATTCTTTTGTAACGCGATTATTAAATTGTATGGCAAAGAGTTTCTACAAAAACCAACAAGACACGACATTACACGTCTTTACGCCGCGCATGAGGCTAGATGGCATTTTCAAAGGATGCTCGGTAGCATCGACTGTACACATATCGAATGGAGGAATTGTCCAAGGGAGTTTCGAGGGGCGTATGTTAGGGGTGATATCAAATGACCGACTATCGTATTTGAAGCGGTTGCGTCAAATGATTTATGGATTTGGCATTCTTATTTTGGTGTTCCTGGCTCAAACAACGACATCAGTGTTCTATGTACATCACCGTTGTTTCAAAGCTTGACAGATGGTACCACACCCTTTTGTCCGTATTTTGTCAACGGGAGATATTACAGACGTGGCTACTTTCTTGTCGATGGTATCTACCCGGCATGGTCTGTTTTGTGAAAGCCTTTTCGTTTCCTGTCGAGGTCAAGGAAACGGCATTCAAGAAGTTGCAAGAATCGGCAAGAAAAGATGTCGAGAGAGCTTTCGGTGTCTTAAAGGGTAGATGGTGCATACTTAGTCGACCGGTTCGTGCAATGAAAAAACCCATGATCTCTAGCATATTATATGCATGCATCATATTGCACAATATGCTAATAAAAGAAGATGGACGTGCAATTTCTCCAGATTGGGTGCCGGATCCTCCTACTCAAGTTCCCGTTCCTGAGAACATGCAATTAGACTTGCGGAACGAAGATATTCACCATCGGTTGAGATATGATCTAGTTGAACTTGTAGGTTCTTTAGGTTTGGAATTTCCGAATTCGGACGAGGAGTAGATTGTTTAATGTAACTTTTATTTTTTTTAATTTATTATTGTTTTTAATTTTTAAGTTGTAAAAAAATATCAAAAAAAAAAATTTCCATCACACCACACCACCACCCCCACCAAAATTCCATCACTAGTGATGGAAAGTGGTGGGGTGAGGTGGCACACTTGTATTGGTGGGAGCAAGTGATGGTTTTTAAACCACCCCCACCCCCTAAGAGGGAAAATTTGTTCTCGTTCAACACTTTTCTCATTATGCCAGTAACTTTTATTTTTGTAGAATTTTATTCTTCACGGTTGTTAACATCCAGTTATGTAATAACCGAAATTTTGAATTTTAAAATTATTTATATATGGTGGGTTAAAATAAAAAAAAGATAGTTTTCTAGGAAGACTAGAAATAAATCATAGTCATTGTATCATATTAATCAATGGTTGAGATTTAAAATTACCAAAAACCGACATAGTTTCCTAGATATACTCTTTCACCATTATAACCGACATAGTTTCCTATAATTATTCTTTTACCATATGTTTTAATGTCAAATGTCAAAAATCTATTGGTTCTTATCATTCCTATAAAACTCTTTATTCTTATTTGAACTCTTTTCTATATATATATATATATATAGGGGAGATTTCAAATGAGAACCTCTTTGAGTTTTAAGAACTCAATGTAACGATTTTTTTTTTTTGAAATTTTTTTTACACATGCGTAATATATGTAGGTTACATACACGTAAAAAAATTACATAATTTTTTACGCACCGAATCGACTTTTTACACATGTGTAACCAATGTAAAAGTTAGTGTAATCACTTACATCTTTATTCTCTCTCATATTTTGACTTTTTTGCCAGATTTAATCTCAACCATATATTCCAATCCATTTAATTAAATGTGTGGCTTAGAATGGAGTTCTTAAGTTCTTACAACTCAACATGGTTCTCAAAAGATCTCTCCCCTATATATATAGGGGAGATTTCAAATGAGAACCCCTTTGAGTTTTCAGAACTCGAAAGAACTCAGTGTAACGATTTTTTTTTCGAATTTTTTTACACATGCGTAATATATGTAGGTTACATAGACGTAAAAAAATTACAGAATTTTTTACGCACTGAGTTGACTTTTTACACATGTGTAACGAACGTAAAAGTTAGTGTAATCAGTTACATCTTTATTCTCTCTCATACTTTGACTTTTTTGCCAGATTTAATCTCAACCACATATTCCAATCTATTTAATTAAATGTGTGGCCTATAATGGAGTTGTTAAGTTCTTAAAACTCAACATGGTTCTCAAAAAATCCCTCCTTTATATATATATATATATATATATATATATATATATATATCCCCTTATATAGAGGGAAAATTTCTATATTAATCTTATATACTAATCTTATACACCTACAAATCAATATATTATCCCCTTCCGATTCAACCGGTTGACAACGATGTTTTTTAGAGTTATGATGACTTATTTTAAACGACTATTTTATATACTAATCTTATACACCTACAAATAAATATACTATCAAACGGTACGTTGATTGGTTTAAAACTATTATTATAATTCCCATGACTTACGTGTTGTCGTTCCAATTTCATTACAAAAACATAAGATTTATGTAAAATCATCCAATCATATTATGTTAAATTTTAAAAATTGTTCAAATATATATAGATTTATTTATATTTGTAAGTTTCTATTATTTCTGCTCATGAGATACACGAGTCTGTAACGTAATCGGTAAATAGATTAATAAGTTTATAACTAACTAGATTTTATCCCCCGTATTACGGGGGGTTGTTTTTCATTATTTGTTTTTAATATATATATATATATATATATATATATATTTGGATTTTAATTTTATTTATTATAAGAAAGTTAATAATTAATATACTTGAGGTTTGATGATAAAATTGTTTCACAAATAAATGATATGTTATAATCTTGTTTAAAAGCTATCTGGGATTGTTGATACTCATTTCTCGTTTATTTTATATATTATAAAATTATTTCTTAATTATAAATAATATCTTTTTTAAATAAAATGGGATATTAAATTTTAGTATATCCCTATTTTATAGGATTTTCATATCAAATAATTGGTAAAATTAATTTTTAATTTAATGAGATGTTATAACCTGTTTAAGAGCTATATGGGTTTGGTAAGACCCATACCCATGAATTTGGGTTAAATCAATGAGAGGCCTCCATTTAAAAATTAAATAATCTGGTGGCTTCCATAAAATGAGGGAAACATCGCGACAAATAGGATTTTAGGGTTTTCGTTTATATATATTATAGATGGTATCATGCTTTCATTTAGTATTATCTTTTAATAAATTAATAATATTTGTTTCCATATTATTATCGAATTTACTTAATTTAAAATTACAAAGTTAAAATATAAAATTCAAATTTTAAGAGGAGGTTATTATAATTGGAATGCTATATCCTGATAATGACTCCTTAGATTCCCAAGTTGCGTGCTCCCTAAGTTGGTTTAATCTCATTAATAAAACCATTCTTAATTTGCAGACTTGATGATATTGAATTGCAAATATTGAGTAACGCAAGAAGATGATGGCTGGTGAGCTTCCACTTTGTTTAATTGAATCCAACATACTACTAAGGCCTCCGGCTAAGGCCGTTGGTTGTTGCATGTGTGTATGCAAACAATGGAAATCGTTTCTATCGACACCTACGTTTGCGAGGATGCACCTCCATCATGTAACCATCAACGACTATAAACTTCTCCTACTTGACCGCCATTGTGAACCCCTCAATGACAACCCTGACCCTGGGGCCAGGTGCTCGCAACCGTATTTTAGCAAGCTTGGATGGATTGGTATGTTTAGTTTCAATTGTATCTCTTAAGCTAGCGTTTTGGAATCCACTTATTGGTGCCTATAAGAGGTTGCATCTAACCCTTGCTATCCGTTTCCCAATTTTAATGTTTTTGATGTTATCGGTTTCTATATCGACTCGTCTAATGATTACAAACTATTACATTTGGTTTATGGGGGTCGTTTTGGGGCTTATATCTATTCCCACAAATTGGATTCATGGAGAAAGATTAGTTTTTTAGTCGACTCCAATAACCTTGTTTGCACTTCTTGGTCTCAGGCGATTTCCTTCAACCAGTGCCTTTATTTCACCGCGTTAGATAAAAAATTTAATGATTTTTTATAGATGGATTATATGTTTTGATGTGAAAACAGAAAAATTTGGGAAAATACAATGCCCATCGGTTCCAGGTGGTGCAAAATATTATCATAGTAGTTTGGTTGTTCTCAATAAACGCATTCACTTGTGTGCGTCCTATGCAAAATATGATATAAAGCAAGCGGATCTGTGGAGGATGGAAGATGATGATGGGTGGGTAAAGGTGGCTGCTTCCCCTGGTGCAAAACATAATAAGTTTACAAGGATGTATGTATGCTCGGCAAGTGTTGACAATTGGGTTGCTATATTGGATGACAACAATTCTTTGAATAAAATGGATACCAGGGACTTCACGACACACTTTCAGAATTTTTGTTTTTTGAGACGTTGGTTGTGTGCAACTAATCGAATGATATATGCTGAGACTCTTGTGTCACCGGTGAATCCATGATTGGTGAATCGTTTACTTTCCTCTTGTAAGTTGTATTTTCTCGTAATAATTAAATATGAGTGGTAATTTTTAGTAGCTTTTATTTTATCATACTAATTGGGTCTTATTATATTGGACAAATATAATTTTAAATATGGAAAATCTCATAGAATAGTAACCAACTTTTAAAAGTGTTTCAATTAGGTCACTGATGCATATTTTCCCCAAATCGGGTCACTAAATCTTCAAATCAAGTCTCACCGATTTTTGTGTACGTCAACAAAGAAATGGATGATAAGATGTGTGTGTCGGAATTTGCAATATATGTAGTTAAATTTAAAACTTTTAAAAAAACATTAATTATATTAAAATTTAAAAATAAAAAATAAAATTCACGTCGCCACTCAACGTCAACTTCAAAAAAAAAAGATAAAAAAATTTCTATGTGAAACAGAAAAGAAATTGGCTAAAAAAACATGTTAAAACTTTTAATTTAATCAAACACGAAAGTTGAGTAACCTAATTGGAACACTTTTTAAAGTTAAGTGACCTAATTGGAACACTTTTGAAAGTTGGTTAGTATTCTATGAAGTTGCCCCTTTTAAATACCAACACGTGTATATAAACTACTTATATTCAATTGTGATGATGGTTGAGTGTTAGGTGCCTTATGTCCAAGGCTTGATGCAAAACTACTATCGAGCTGGGGGTCTTACCGGAAGCAGTCTTTCTATTCTTACGGAGTAGAGGTAAAACTGTCTACATCTTACATTCCTCAGACCCTACAATAGGTTTGCTGTTTGTGGGATATACTTAGTATAATGATGATGATATTCAATTGTGTTTGATATGTCATTCTTTTGTGTTATTGAGCTAATTATATTTAACCATATTAAATGTGTTGTGTGATCCGTTTATTAAGCATGTTTGTGTTTAAGAAAATAGCACATTAAATTTCCTCAGACCCTATAATAGCTTTGCTGTTTGTGGGATATACTTAGTATAATGATGATGATATTCAATTATGTTTGATATGTCGTTCTTTTGTGTTATTGAGCTAATTATATTTAACCATATTAAATGTGTTGTGTGATCCGTTTATTAAGCATGTTTGTGTTTAAGAAAATAGCACATTAAATTAGATGTGTCGTGTTAAGTATGTTGTATTTATTTTATGGTCTTGTCCTTCTTCACACAAGATTAGATTTTGATGATATGATCATTGAAAAAGAAATTGTGCATTTTTATTAAATTGAATACCGGTATGTGCCCGAAAAAAAAAGTTGCACACACTCTAATTGAATATAATAATTAAATTGTATTTAATAATGTAAATTATAATTTAGGGAGAATCTAAGCTCTTGTAAATGAAAATTCTCGTAAGGCCAGCCTCTTGACAAGGTTTCTTCGTAACAAAATTAGATTAAAAAAACAAAGATCCACAAGAAATAAAAAATGCCACACTAAACCCAATTCTTTGTCGAGGGTTTTATGTTATTCATGCCACTGATATGACATGCTATTCAGACATCTTTAACATGTCATTCGAGTTGTAATGCCATATGACAAATGAAAATGGCACATGGATCATATGAGGAGCAAATCATACGACCCATGATGTTTTTGACTATCAAAGAAAGGATCGGTTTGACCACTAACAAAAACATATGACCCCGTGACCATTTTTCATGGCATGCCATACGAGTCGCAATGTCATGTAACAGGTGAAAATGGTCACCCGAGTCATACAAAGAGCAAATCATAGGGCCAAATGATGCTTTTGACTAACAAAGAAGCTAGTGATCAATTTAACCATGAACAAAAATATACGTCCCACATAACCATTTTTCATTGTATGTTGATCAACAAGTCATCGGTTATTCAGTTTCTTTGTCGAGAAACAGCCCAAACCGCAGTGCACACGCAAAGCAGAAGTAAATCATGAGCCGTTCACTGTTTCGCTTTCGCTTCCGTTAACGAATTGGTGAGGAACAGAGTTTATCCCCATCAACAAGACATGGAAGCTTTCTTTCTTTTTTTTTTTTTTTGAAAATTAATTTTAAATTTTCAGAACACAAATCATGCAACCCATCTAAAATAAAAATATTATATTCACAAATCTAAAACCATCAGTGAAAAAACACAGTACAACATAAGAATTTAACCATTATTAGAGGATTTAGAAATCAAATTCATCTGAAAACAGACAAGAATTCATGATGGTGTTAATTGAAAAAAATGTAGCAAGCTGAGGAGAGAATAATTAGGATTTTCATCTGATGGCTGGATCACATTTTCTTCGAAAGATGATGATATGATATTCGTAGTACTATAGTAGTGTACTAGTTTTGAGGCATGAGATCCGGTCATCACTTGCCACGTTTTGAATTTTTGTTGGATACCATGTTTCACTTTTTTGTTTTTATTTTTTAATCCTTTTATATTGTCCCATTTTTTATTTTTTAGTTTTATATCTCACCAAATGGTACTTGATGGTGCAATTAAACCGGTATCAAAATAGCATTTCGATACTAGCACAGGTATTAAATTTTTGAGAAAATCGGAATTAGGGTTTTCGGGATTCGATACCATTACTATATTTACCGGATTTTACCTATGGTTTCAATACCAAGAAGAGCATTTTGGGTCCCAATATCAAGTTTTTGAGAAAATCGGGACCGGTATTTCCGGTATTGGTACCGAGCTCATGGCCACTATATAGTGTATGCATAATCTATAGCAAAACTAGACATTTTAGCATTATATTAAATATATAAAGTGACATTTGTTACTTTTGAGTACGTTTGTATATTACACGGTATCGGTGGAGAGGCTATATGCATTGTTATGCATGCGCTTTGAGTTGTAGATTAACAAGATATGAAACAAAGTTGAATCAAGGAAGATATATAGAGCTAAAGTCAATTTGACGACCATGAACTCTACTAACAAACTAGCGTATACACATTGTTTGGTAGGTGTTTCATAGCTGGCACTTTTTACTGGGGCATGTACGAGCATATCATGAAAAGCTGATACTTGAGCAATTTCGAGCATCTTTCTTACGGGGAACATTGGCATATCGGGATTAGAGAGGCTTGTCAGACTTGAGAACAAAAATAGGCAGAAACGTTTGAGGACAAATGATTTTTTTGATGTTAGGATCAATTGATAATGTTTCGAGCACCAGTCTCCATTCTTTAATGACAAATATGCACGGATAAACAGCATGTGATCAAAAATTCAAAATCATGTATATGGTTTGATTTGATGTTGATCTTTTTAATTGGAAGTTATGATCGCTCGCTAGAATGGACTCGTGTATGATATTTTGCTCTAGTAATGTTATGAATTGTGTTTATGTATTTACTAGTGTTATCTAAAAAACTGGGCATGATAGTCATACAACTTTAAGAGGGTGTTTGGGATTGCTTATTTAACTTTAAAAGTGCTTTTTATCAAAAGTGTTTATTTGCTTCTGGCTTTTTGAAAATGAGTTTTTAAAAAAGTGTTTGGATTAACTTTTGTGGTTGGAAAAACCATAAGCACTTTTTAAAAAATGTTTGGCTCAGCTTATTTACATAAAATGATCAAAAAGGGTAAAGGGTGGGTAGATTAGTAAAAATCCAATCAAAAAGCTAAAAGCATTTTTGAAAAGCCCTAAATTAGGGCTTTTGGAAAAGTGTTTTTTCAAGCCAATTAAAAAGCAAAAACAAAAGGGGTTTTTACATTTGCCAAACACCTTTTTTGCTTATTGGCTTCTTGAAAAAACCAATAAGCCAATAAGCATTTTTCAAACTCAATCCCAAACACCCTCTAATTATAATATTAAATTAAATTATTTAATTAGTGAAAAGAGCAATCACTGGAGTAATCTATATTAGTGGTGACAGAAAAGTATTAATTTAATTTAATTTAATATTATAATAGTATAATTCTATTAAATGCAGTTATTAAAAGAAACTATGTTTATCTAATAGTTTGCCTTGGTCCCTTTCATTGCAAGTTATGCTAGTGACATTTATATAACTTAACCTAGTTATGATCATTTGTTCCTTATGTTGTTTGTGTTTATCGTTTAATCCTTGTGTCGTAGTTTAACTGCGTTTAGTTTAACATTAGTGTAAATCTTTAAGTTTTAGCTTTGATATCAGATAATGCATATAGTATTAACCACACGTTTCTCTTGTAAACGGAAGTGTTAATTCATCTGTTGGAAGACCAAATGTTTTTCATTTTTCTGGGGGTCGAACCGTCACCATGGTTGGGCGAACCATCACAAATCTTTGTGAAAAAGAATGATGGTTCGGGGTGACCGCAACAATTACATCAATAGATACTTTGGTAGGAAATTCGTTAAGAGAATTAATACTGCTTAGTACTTATCACTGCTGAACACTTGCCACTTAGTGATGACTTGTTCCTACCGCCACTTAGAAGTAACATGCCACTAAACTATCATTGACGAACGGTGGTTACTCACTAGTGATGATCAGTTAATACTGAAGACCGTATTACATGCAACGTTTCACCAATTATGCAAATCCATATAAAAGTAAAAAAGAACCTTCAATGAATAGTCAACAAAAAATATAAAATTTGTTCATGCTCGCCAAACAACCCTGAGGGAAACGGACATCTACTTTACACCTCCTAACTCGAGTTAATCTACTTAACACTTTCTAACTCGAGTTAATGTTTATTCCAATTTCCTAGTTGATGTTAAAGTAAATCCAGTTATACAAAAATGACGAGACTAGAATCACCAACAAAGTCTAGCAGCTTTCGACTGAAACAGAATTTTCGCTACTCTAATGTAATCATGAAACCATGCCATGTAACTCATGTAGTACAAGTTATACATTATGCCAAAGTCATAACTCACAATGATCCCATACCGTTGACCACAAAATCAGACATTTTAAACTCAGTCAATAAGTCAAAATAAAAAGAACAGACTGAAGTTCAAAAACCCCACTTGAGGACTCAAATTCAACACGTTGTCGAATCAGAGTATAACCAATTCAACACCTTGTGGTGTTCTTAGTTCAATCTGCTTTTTGGCACAACATCTAGCAGCTTTCTCCTTCTTCACCTGGTCATTGTCAATCGGGGTTCGTTCCAAAACCTGATAGCGAGGGTCGATTATGATCTTTTGGAGGGAACCCGCGTTTTAGATGAAGTAAGTAGCAAGTTCAACATCACTGGTGCGACCGTAATAGCCCACTATTTCCACCAATTGAAGATGTTTATGGGAATACTTCGCCACCTGCCTTATCTTTCTCCTTCTCTTGGCTGGTGACATCCAAATTAGCTGCAAAATACAACACAAAGATATGCGTAAAATGGGTATTCTTGCTGGTCAAACCCGATATTAACCAAGAAATTTGACACAAACCTGAAAACCGTGTTAAGTTTCCACGGGTGAACACAAAATTTTATATTTTTACTTTCTTTGTGCTTTATTACTCTAAAAAGTACAAATTTACAACCAACAATACAACTGTATATAAAAATAATTATGTTTAAAACATAAAACCTGATGTTCTTTTGTGTTTTATCATTGAAGTTTGGCAAAAAAAAAAAAGAAAAAAAAACATTTTAAATAATAGCATAACAAACTAACAATAATGTTTTTAAGTATAAAGATAAACAGGCCTGCCCATGAATCCCACCCAAACCGACACGTTTAGCCAAGCATACTCACGGGTTTGATCGCAAATAGATCCCATTTAGACCAAACTCAAAGCCGCATATTTCATGTTAAGTTGTGTGAGAAATTCACACCCCAACATGGGACCCATTATGCATGGTCATGGCATTTACAAGCAAACCAACATTACAGATTTTTTGTTGCAAACCGCCGCAGTCACCAACATGACAAACTCTAGAAGACCTTGTTGTGATAAGAGCCCGATTTTGATATAGTGAAACAGGTAATAATTCATAAACTCACCCTCTGTCCCATTAAAAAGTGCAACTTTAAGTAGACGCATAGTTTGAGAAGATAAATGTCTAAAAAAACCCTTAAGAATGATAAAATAGCATAATCTTGAGTACCCGGTTCACTATCATTAGTTTTTGTAACAATAAGGGTATATAAGTAGCTTCATCTTAAAACCCTGCCTAGGAGTCAGGATTTTGGAAAGAATGTCCCAAAATCGAAGGTGTTGCAAGTGTCATGGATTTTTTTTGGTATTTAACATCCCGATTAATCTAAGATTATTTCAAGAATAATAATTTGTGTAGATTAAACTATATCCATAAATTACAGGTAGAGCAAGAACCTGCATCACAAATCTCTGCAAATTTGGACACGCCTTTGCCAAAGAAGTGAACTCAAGGAGACTATCATCGTCCCACACGCCCACTTTCAATATCAATTGCTTCAGTTTTGGCAGTACAGGGAAAGACAAACTTTATATTTTCCTGCAAGAGAACAACACAATTTTAAAAGCAAACTCAAATAATATTCATCAAAGCGAATACAAACTCGGGTAAAAACCGACTTTGCTAACCTCGGGACGGTAGATATCCAATGTAAGAATCTGAAGGTGAGAAATACAACAGGAGATTTGCCCAAACACATTATTTTCAAACCCTGAATACCCTTCACCGATTGAAATCTCTTCAAGCTTTGGAAGATTATTAAGCTTTATAATTATCCCGGGCCCGAGATAGCTAAACGACTCAAGATTTGAATCTGTTATCTCAATAGACTTAACCCCAAAACAAAATACTATCTCAAAGTACTTCAACGCAAGTGATTTCCCACTAATTTTCACATTTACCAAATCACCCGACCCGTGAATCGATAACTGTTGAAGAACCGGACAGTTAACTAACAGTTTTGCAATTGTATCTTCACTCACATTAACACATTTCAAAAAGAGTGATTTAAGCGTCTCGGTTTTGGGAAAAGACAAACCGTTTCGTTTGACGGTCAACCTATCGAAAATCTTGATCAGGAAAGCATAGTTTCGCGGAGTTTGACGAAGCATTTCACCATTTTCTAACAAATCAAGCTCGAGCTTTTGAACCTGTTTGGACACTGCAAACTCGACCCATTTATCAATGGCGGATTTGGAAGTCTTATCAAGGTCAAAACAGATCCTTAAGTCATCAATGGTGGGACCCTTGTGTTGGCAGATCGCACGGTTTACCCAATTGATGTATTTGGGTCGCTCTACAGCACGCAGCTTTGAATCGACTGCTATATCATCTAACTTCTCGTTGGCATCAAAATCAAGACAATAAGTTTGACACCATAAGTATCTCCATCTTGTTGAGAGCTTGCTGGTGGATGCTGCTTCCTTTAATGGCAGACTAGATATTATAGATATAAGTATATCATCCGGCATTCGGCTGATGAAATCATTTGAGTTAAATCCATCATTAACCCCCTAAACATACACAAAAATAATAAAACATTAGATTAATTCTAACGGTCAACTATCAATTTACGTAAATAACAACATCACAAGAATGATAAAACATTAGATTAACTCTAACCGGTATGCAGTCGATATCACCGATATATCAAATTTTAATTTTTAATGTTCAATGCTAGTGTTTAAGTGTTAATCGGTTACTTGCTACAACCATGATTGTTAGTGCTTTGCAAGTTACAAAAAGGTTAATTTGTTAATCGGGATTAATTGGGGTAGCCTAGTCGGGATTTTTACAACCATGACTCTTAACAATCAACTATCAATTAACATGCATACATAACAATAATAATTATTATAACAGCAGCAACAGCAGCAGCAGCAACAATAATAATAATAATAATAATAATAACACTAGGTTAATTCTAACAATTAACTACAATTGAAACAATTGAATATTCATTGATGGTAAAATAAGAAGAATTAAGATGCAAAACTGAAATTGAAAATGAAAAGACAATGAATTGATTAAAAAAAAGACCTTATTATTATTTCGTGCGATGCGAGGCCTTTTTCTCATCTGGGTGTTGATGGATTAGATAAGATTAGATTAGGGTTAGGAAGTAATGGGGGGGTTTTGGATTGTACAATTGGGGTGGGGGGGTATTGAACACTGATGATTGATAGTATAGTAAGAAGAAGAAGAAGAAGAAGAAGGTAGTCAGCGGTTTGGTATAATAATAGTAGGCTTAGGCTTAGGTTTAGGCTTAGGCTTATGATTGCAACCCCAGATGCAGGATTGTTGGATTCCATTCCATATTATCAAATGATTTATGCAATTTGGGGAAATCTTATTCTAACATGTTTGGCCCAACTATCATATTATTATGCATCTTCATATTGTTTTCTTTTGGGAAATAAAAAAAAAAACTTTTTGGAATGTTTTTTGGAATGTTATTTCATGTAGTAATCACTAATCCTAAGTCGGTGGTGCCGTGGAAACTTCAAGATTACTAACTATGATTAATAATCGGCGATTATTCAGGATTAATCGTCAATTAATCGGTCTATAGTCGGGATTTTTACAACTATGATTAAAAATATTGATAAAAGTGGATCAATGGTACTCAAGAACTTAGCCAAAATGCTTGAATTATCATTAAACTGAAACTGAATATAAATACAAAGCCAAACTAACGGTTCTAAACAATAAACGAGGGAAAACAAGAAACAAACTAGACCAAGTAAAAGCTAAAAATAAGCAACTTCAAACTGCACTAATCCCACGTGCAGCAGTTCTTTAGCAGCCTCAAATGGTTATTCTAACAACCCAAATATTCCAACAAACCCTTCCTCAAACTAGACATGGTTTATGTCTAGTTTGCTTTTCACCGAGCAAACACTCAACTGATCTCAAATCTTCATTAAAACTTCACGATGCAGTGGTTTGGTCAAGACATCCGCCAACTGATCTTTGGTTCCATAATGCTCCAGCTTCACAGTACCTTCACTTACTAGGTCTCTAAGAAAATGATAACGAACACCGATATGCTTGCATTTCCCATGAAGACTGGATTCTTCGACAACTTAATAGCTGAAGTGTTGTCACATAAAATTTCAGTTGGTTTACTTATTTGAACTCCAAATTCTTCTAAAATATCACGCACCCAAAGCACTTGACACGCACACGCAGCAGCAGCAACATACTCGGCCTCTGTCGACGAAAGAGCAACTACACTTTGTTTCTTTGATGACCACGTCACCGCAGCTCCATCCCACAAAATCAGAAAACCCGATGTGCTCTTTTGATCATTCAAGTCACCCGCATAATCACTATCAGTAAAAACTTTCATCTCATCATTACCACCTCTTTTATACCAAATTCCATAGTCTAGAGTGCCCTGAATGTACCTCATGACCCTCTTTGCTGCATCATAATGTTCAATCATAGGCTTTGACATAAAACGACTAATTAAACTTACCACAAACTGCAAATCTGGCCTGGTATTCGTGATATACATAAGACTTCCCACCATTTGTTTAACACAAAGTAGCATCAACACTTTCACCATCATCATTATTCAATTTTGTACCCGGAACAATCGGATTCTTGACACCATTGCACCTAACATTTCAAACCGGCTGAGCATCTTTATTGCATATGTTCTTTGAGAAACATGAATCCCGATTACTGTTTGCACTACTTCAATTCCCAAGAAATACCTCATCTTTCCCAAATCTGTCATCTCAAATTCTTTCTTCATTGAACACCTAAAGTCTTCCATCATCGAATCATTGTTTCCCGTGAATATCAACTCATCAACGTATATACTGACATATACACCTTCCCGTTTTGCCCCTTCTTCACAAACAAGGTGTTTTCGGCTTTGCTCCTCTCAAAGCCTTGGTTAATAAAATAACCTTCGATTCGATTGAACCAAGCTCTAGGAGCTTGTTTCAAACCATAAAGGGCCTTCTCAAGTTTATACACCTTATTCTCACTTCCTTTTACCACATATCCAAGCGGTTGTTTTTACAAAGACATTCTCTTCTAACTTACCATGTTAAAAGGCCGATTTAACATCCATTTGAAACAGGTTCCAACCATGTTGAGCAGCAATAGCAATCATCAACCTTATAGTATCCATCCTTGCAACGGGAGCAAAAACTTCAACATAATCAATACCGTATTCTTGGCCATAACCCCGAGCTACCAATCGTGCCTTATATTTTTTGACTTCTCCTTTCTCATTTACCTTGGTCTTGTATATCCATTTAACTCCAATACACTTTGCTTCTTTTGGCAGATCTACAAGACACCATGTTCCATTCTTTATTGTATCAATTTCAGTATCCATTGCATTCTTCCATTTATCCATCTTAACGGCTTATTCAAAACATATAGGATCGTGGTCGATTTCTTGCACCACATTTACTTCCTCATCTTCCGAATCACTTTCATCACCAACCACATAATCCTCCAAATACCTTGGAGCTCTTCTGACTCTCAGCTCTCTAACATTACTCGGACCTGCCTCACTACCTTCTGGTTCATCTTCTACCCACTCAGGTTCATTATCTTCGTCATCACTTTCACTCACAACATAATCAGAATTAAACACATAATTGCCCCAAGTAATCTCAACTTCCTTCGCTCTCTTTTCATCATCTGATCCCCATTTCCATTCCTTATCTTCTTCGAACACTACATCATTACTTACAACAACTTTCATACTCGTCGGATCTATTAACCGATATCCCTTCGACTCTTCACTAATACAGGTAAAGATACAATGTAACATCCTAAAATTTATAATGTGAATAAAGAAAGTTACGTTTTGTGATTCTGCGTTATTAATAAATTAATATCGAGTAAAGAACGGATCATGGACTTAGATTAATTGAGATGGGTTAAATGAGAATGAGCCTTAGGTCCATGGGCTTTAAGGGATATAAATATCCCCTAAACCCTAAACCATCATTCATTTCCATCTTATTCTCTAACACACACTCCAAAACACACACGACCCGAACCAAGATCCAAAGGCGAGGACCCGAGCTTGTTGGTGCTAGATCGTCATGACGAACCACCAGCTCGTGTTCGTAGTTCGACTCATTTACGGTACGTTTATATCGAGAACTTGTTCGTTTAGGTTTGGATTAGTATAGAAATGATAGATCTGTGTTTGTATGGTAAAAACGAATCCAACAAGGCTAAACTTACTGAAAATGGTTATGATTTGATGGGTTAATCGATTGATAAAAGAACCCGTAACCTATATGCCTAAATCGCACCCTTTAAACATCGATGTTAGGTCGATTTGATGGTTGGGGTTTGTAGGCGCTGGTCAGACGATTCCGTGGATACCTAAATCGAGTTATTTGGTTAAGAAACGAAGGATTTAAGAACGAACAGTAGCTGCAGCCGACAACTTCGCCTGCAAGCTAAGTTCGCCTGATGAACTTCGCCTGCAAAGCTAAGTTCGCCTGATGACAACTTCGCCTAAAGCTAAGTTTGCCTGATGACAACTTCGCCTAAAGCTAAGTTCGCCTAAGGTTTAACTTCGCCTAAAGTCAAGTTCGATTAGAAAATAAATTAAAAACCTAATGAAAAATGTGTTAAGACAGTTAATGTAAATAAAATTTTTCTAAGCTGACCTGGCAGCTCGACCCCAGCCAGGGGCTCTGCCCCTTGGACCCTGCTAGGGGCTGCCGCCCCTAGACCCCGCTGCCAGGGGCGCTGCCCCCGGACCCCCGTTCGTTGTGGGTAGTAATTAAGACTAGAAAGATGATATGAGTAGTGATAGTTAATTGATATGTATACTTGTTATACAGTCAGCCGTGCACAACTGAAGAAAGGGATTACGATTAACGGTGAACGTAACCGTGTTCAGGTGAGTTTCTAGCCCCATTTATGTGTTATGTTTTCGGGGCTGTGTGCATACTCGATATGTTTGTTAATACGCTTATCCTAAGAGATAAGTGTATGCCTTATGTGAATGATGTGCTATGTATGAATGATTGCTTGATGGTACGTGAACGATCTTCGGATATTGCACGTACTGTCAGGTTGTAACGCTAAGTATAAGGTAAGTATGATATGTATGCTTATGTGTATGAATGTGATAAAGTTAATAAAAGAAGGAAAGGATGGTTGTATGGTAACGAAGAGGGAATCGAACCCTACTAATATTCGAGAACTAGGGAACCGAACCCTACTAATATTCGAGGAAAGAGGGACCGAGCCCTAAAAATACTCGAGGAAAGAGGGTACCGAGCCCTAATAATACTCGAGGAAGGAGGGTACCGAGCCCTAATAATACTCGAGGAAGGAGGGTACCGAGCCCTAATAATACTCGAGGAATGTAGGGCGTAATGCTCTTTATAACGTAAGATATGAAAGTAAGTTAATACAAAAGAAAGTATGAAAGTAAGAAAGTATGAATGAAAGAATATAAGTTTATGTGTATTGTATAGTGTACGATTAACTAGAACTCACTCAGCGAAGCTGACTTTTAGTATGCACGCAGGTGAGTAGGATGAGGCAGCTCGCTTGAGGAGACACGTGGCACTGAATAAGAGGCTGGCATCGGAAGACCCAAGACGTTTAAGTTTAATGTTTCGTTTATTTTGAAAGACAAAATGATGTTTTAAGACAAGACGTGTTGTGTTATGAAATGTTTTATGAAAGCTTTTATATTCCGCGGATGTTTTAAATAACTCTGATATTTAGAACTGGGTTTATGAGTAAATCCAACACGAAAGTAGGGCTACCGGCAACGGGGCCTTACATACAAACCGCACTTCTTTCATCAAGTTTAACTCTCTTCTGTTTGGGTACATGAACATGACCCAAATAACCCCAAACTCTCAAGTGTTCAACCGTTGGCTTCTTTCCATACCATGCTTCATCGGGAGTAATATGTGAAAGAGCCTTGCTTGGACACTTATTCAAAACGTAGAAACTCCAAAAAGCCGCTTCTGCCCAAAACTTTTTAGGCATGTGTTTTGAAGCAAGGAGAGTTATTATCATACCAATAACCGTTCTATTCTTCCTTTCGGCAACCTCATTTTGTTGAGGTGTATACCTCGTAGTTAGTTGCCTTTTTATACCATGTTCCTTACAAAATTTGGCAAACTCACATGACAAATACTCACCTCCTCTATCGGTTCTTAGACATTTAATCATGCTGCCCATTTCTTTTTCAACTTGTGCTTTAAATTCTTTGAAATAATCTAAGGCCTCCGACTTTTCTTTTATCAAGTAAACCCACCATTTCCTACTGAAATCGTCTATGAAACTCAACATATATGTCTTACCTGAATTCGAGGATGGTGTTATCGAACCGCATATGTCGGAGTGAATAAGCTCCAAGACACACTCGGCATGCCACTTGGCTTTCTTGGGTATGTCTTCTTTGGTTTGCTTTCCAACCAAACAATCTTTACACACGTTTTTCTCAACAATAAACTTGGGCAGCCCCCTAACCATTTCTTTTTGCTAAAGTGTACCCATGCTCGTTTTACTGATGTGGCCGAGTCTCTCATGCCACAACCTAGCCATATCTTCTTCACTTGTATAGTTGCATCCTTCCAACCTCTGATCCGTGAGTCTACCAGTATCTTCACACACCGGAAACATTCTATTTGCACTCATCTTGCTCACGAACATCAGCCCTCTTTCTCCATGATACACTTTACAAGTTTTAGACTAAAAAAGAAAGGATAAACCTTTCTCTTGAAGTTGTCCAACACTTAGCAAGCAGTTCTTTAATTCACCCACATAATGGACATCTTGAACAATGAAGGTGATGCCTTCTATATTTAGTTTTACATTGCCTTTTCCTGCCACAGCCATACGCTTATTATTACCGAGTCTTACTGTCGTGGAAAAACTTTGATCAAATGTCACAAACTTCACTCTAATGCCGCACATATGGTTTGAACACCCCGAATCCAAGAACCAAAGCGGGCCCTTGGTGTCTTCATTTGTGAGAGCCATCAACACATGTTCATCAACATGTGATTCTGTCATAAGCATAACCTCCTCGTTTTTGTTAAAACCGGCATAATTTGCTTCTTTTTCACCCGGACATTCATATGAAAAATGTCCAAGTTTATGACATTTATAACATTCAATTGTTTCTTTATTGAAAGAGGACGATCTTCCACGACCACGTCCCCTTCCTCTCGAACCCGATCTTCCTCTTCCACGACCACGGCTACTACTCGACCCTTCATTTTTCATCAACCTTCAAGGCATGATCATCTTCTCTTTCACCTTTTTTAAACTTTTGTTCATGAACTATGAGAGAGCTCTGTAACTCTTCTACCGTCATTGCCTCAACATCCTTAGACTCCTTAATCGAAACCACCACGTACATATATTTCTCAGAAAGAGTTCTGAGAATCTTCCCTACAATTTTGGTATCCGTCATCTCTTCACCATTACTTCTCATCTGATTTGAGACGGTCAAGACTCTGCCAAAGTACTCGGGTATGGTCTCGTCATTCTTCATTTCAAGGATCTCGAAATATCTTCTTAACTTCTGCAACATTGATCGCTTCACCCGTTCATTCCCGGCAAACCTTTTCTTCATAGAATCCCAAATTGCCTTGGATGTTCATCTGTCAAGAATCTGCTCAAAAGTTACCCTATCAATCGCTTGATAGAGACAGTGCTTGACTTACATATAGACAATTATGAGTTCTTCCAGTTTCTTCCTTTGAGCATCACTCACAGCGATGCCGACGGCCGGTTCTTTGATCCCCGGATCAATGAGCTTCCACAGTTGTTTTGCACACAGCAGATTTTCCATCATCTCACTCCAATGGTCATAATGACCATCAAACATTGGAACTTTCATATGCTCTTCACTCACGGCCATGGCTTTCTCTATCGATCAAACAATAAACCTGGCTCTGATACCAATTGATAAAAGTGTATCAATGGTACTCAAGAACTTAGCCAAAATGCTTGAATTATCATTAAACTGAAACTGAATATAAATACAAAGCCAAACTAACGGTTCTAAACAATAAACAAGAGAAAACAGGAAACAAACTAGACCAAGTAAAAGCTAAAAATAAGCAACTTCAAACTGCACGAATCCCACGTGCAGCACTTCTTTAGCAGCCTCAAACGGTTATTCTAAGGACCCAAATATTCCAACAAGTATGACAACTGATATGCAAATAGCAACAATTATAAGAACCGTGTAATAAACTTTTGCATGGTATTTTATAGTTCATTGAGAGCTAAAACAAAATGTGGTAAGCTATTACATAACCTTCAAACTTAAAATAAAAAGGTACAAATGTTTATGTGATTTTACAGTTCGATACTTATAACTGGTTTTGTATTAAACGAATCTCTAGACATGAGTCAAGTGTTTATGCAATTGATAACAGTAAGAATCGTATAATATACTTGTACATAGTGTTTAGGGAAGGTTAAAAATGAAATGTTACAAGCGTTACTATTTGTCGTATGCGACAAACTTAAAACAAAATGTACAAGTGTTTATGAAGTGTTTATGTGATTTTGTAGACTTGTAACTAGTTTTGTGTTGAACAATCCTCCAAGGTGTACATATTGTCATAATAATGTTATTATGTGATAGCAATTAGTAAAAAAACATGTTTATTTGTAAGAATATAATAGAGGTGAATTAGTTATTTTTAAATTAAGTTTAAGGTTTATACAACTTTCATTTAGATCTTAGATATGACATGAGATTAAAAAAATGTGTAAAGAGATAAGGGAAGAGATGATATTGGATGTATCATGGTACGGTGGATGTTAACAAATCTATTGTATGCCGACTCATGGCCTTATATCAAGAGTTTTTTTTGTCACCATCATCTCTCTTAACTAGTAGATATCACCGTATAGAGATTGTTTCTTTAAGATGGTAGAGATCACCAAAGCATATCTTTAATTGGGTAGAGATTAAGCATCCCTAGTTACAAGTGTTTACCAATAATCCCACACTAACATAGATAGTGATCACTTATTTGAATTTTACTAGCGGAATGCTACCACTTACAACTTACATTAAGTAAATTAAAAGAAGTTTACAATAAGGATAACACCAGCTTATTTTGTTCAAGCTCTTGATCTTCTTCTCATTTTCACTGAATATTGTTTGGAATTTGAATCAAAGTGTTGGACTCGGTATGCCCAAGACACATATTATTATTAATATGGCTAGTACGTCATGATTCAAGTCGGGTCATACCTAATAACAAGCTAGACAAACACCAATAATATTTGTTTATATATGATATGATCATAACAAATAAATATTAACACTTGAGTTATTTGGAAATGGGTTTCTAAATACAATGTACTTGTGAAATAAATAAATCATATGGATGATTTATACTTTGAGAGATAGTCTTCCATAATGTTACTTAAGATGGTTAAATAACAATATGTGAAAAAAAAAACATTACTTGCATGTTACATTTAAATGTGTTATATTTATAATGGTATAAGTTATAACATATATGTGTATAAATGGAAAGCTGCAAAATAATAATAATAATAATAACAAGGAAGGAAGCCCCCCCCCCCCCCTCGTCTCTTCTCTTTGCATCTATTATTTTATTATTATTTTGAATGATAGTGGAGACATGCAATTGATGTGATTGGTTCCATGGGCGGTGCCATTTTGAAAGACTTATTTTTTTCTTTCTTTCTCTTTTTTCTCTCAACACAAAACATAACACAAGACACAAGAGGAAAAATCCTCTACTCTCTTCTTCCTCCTCCTCCATTTGGATTCGGCCAAGGGAAGGAACAAGCAAGAGGAGTGCTTTCAAATGTAAAATCCTAGCTAATCAAGGTGCATTGTCGGAAGCTTGGGGTATGCAAGCTTGAGGACCTTCCTATTGAAGTTCTTGCCTTCCTACCATCCTCTCCTTCACCCGGATTTGATTATCTTGAAAGGTAGCCTTACATGCATGAACTTATAGTGACATGCATGTGTTTGATAGTATGTATTTCGTATTTGGATCCGGGCTTGGGTTTTGCATGTGTAAAATCGGTTTTATGCACTATAAACAGGGCCGACCCAAATGACTAACCTAGTAAAGCTAGAGCTTTGGGCCCCCAAATTTTTAAGGCCTCCATTTTAAAAAAAAAAACTACATATACAACAAATATAATAATAATTATTGGTGATACCAAGGGTTGCTCTGGTCCGGTTGCTTCATATTAATAGAGCTTGCCTTTTTCCTTGGCCACTAGCGTTCGATCCCCATCCTTGTTGATTATTTAATAGTTTTTTTTATCCGACACCAATAAGAGATGATTGATTATTTAATAGTTTTTTTATCCGACACCAATAAGGGATGATTTAAGTATGATGTTGGTGGCCCAATGGTAGAAAGTTTCTTAACACAAACACAAAGGTCTTGAATTCAAGTCCCACTACCAGCAAAGAAATTTACCTTAAAAAATAAAGAAGTATGCATGTTAAAAGCCCAAAATTGCATATAGCAAATTATTTTTCTTCTTCTATTTTCAATGCAATTTATTTTTCTCACAATATATATTAGTTTAATAAGTTTTTTAGTACTTTTGATTAAAGTTAATTTAAAGATTTATTCAGTAAATTTTGCATATGTCTTTAAAAAAATAATTACATGACCATATGTAGTAATTTCTAATTTGGAGTCAAAACTTGTTTATAAGTTTATCAAGCTAAAATTAAACATTATCTTATTTTAACGACTTATATATGTGCATTATAACTAACTATAAACAGCCATATTGAAAAATACCAATATGTGTATTGTCGTCCACAAAATGTTTTGCGGTATACTCCGATCAAGTTGCATTGATGACGTGTTTCAACATATATACATTATGGTTGGTTTGTTTTAAGAAACAAATCATATACTAGCTTATGTTATAAAACAGAGTATTTAAAGAGAAGTAAAACTATTTAAGTTTTGAATTTAGTGTATTCACATAATTGAATTTAAAGCGAAATAAATAAAATTTTGGAAAGCACGAGCTGAACTTTTTTAGAAAAGGCCTCCAGAATTTTTACTCGTTTTGGGCCACCAAAATGGTTGTGCCGGCCCTGACTATAAACTAACAAGATTTAAAACTTTTATCCGCTGCGTTTTTCATAAAATTGGGATTTTATGACTTTGATAATCTTGTTAAAACCCAACACAAAAATCATTCGAAAAACATGTACTCTAGTTTTTGGCACTGAAAATATGTTGGAAGGCATCCAATTTTTATGTGGAGCCATGGTTATGTATCCAATTCGGGTTGTGTATCCCACTTTAGTCTATTGATATCGGATAAAATGACGTCCTACGTAAAACAACCTTGCGTGTCATATTTTTGTCGCATATCATCAACAAAACATATTTTAACTCATAAATTTCAACATGCATGTGAACAAGACTCGCTTAGTGTATGTTTTATTCACATATATCGCTATGATTTGTATTTCATATATTAAGTTTATACTTTATACTCATCAAAGTGCATACATACAGAGAGATCAATATGCATCATTGGTAATTTATTGATGTATGTTTTTTGAGTGAAAATGATAGAGAAGTCGGTGATGAGAGTGAATTCTTACGAAGAAACCATCAAGTTACTACAGATTAAAGATAGAAATCAAGTTTGGAAGGATTAACAATCAAATTTCGGCAAGACGACTAAGAAAAACTATTGGTAAGTAATTTCATTACTTAATTTTAGTTTTTGATGCTTGTTGAGTTTATGATATATCAAGCTAGAAAGGGCATTATGGTGAATGAACTACGTGTAAACATTTGGGTTTTAGGTAAACTAGTGATAATATGTAATTATATAGGCAAACTAGCTTTTTACGTAATTGTATGTATTAAAGTTGTTGGACTAGTTAGACATTAGACATGTTCACTGGATCAAACTAAAAAGACATATTTATGTGTTGGGAAAAACGACCACCTAGCCACGAACGGTAAACAAAAATTGCGGAATTAATCTTCGTTTGGCTAAACTTTCCCCGACCCGAATGAACCAATGAGGATGCAAACAAATAAGGTAATTAAAAATAACAAGGACACAAAAATTTAGCGTGGAAAACCTCTCAAGGCGAGAGTAAAAACCACGGGACTACTAAAGCCGCTTCAAATCCACTATCACCAATAATGAGCAATACAAAGTCTTCTCTAGATAAAACTAGAGGTATACACAAATCATCATATACATGGTACAAACAATCTTCAAGTATATGGAATAAAACAAACAAGTAAGAGGTACCTCCACGAGAGAATATGTCAATCTCTAGAACGTCTCTTATCTTCACGAAAACACCAAAGAATAAACCACCAATTTCTTCTCTTCGTATTATGATGTGTCGACAGAACAATGGAAGAGGCAATCAATCACCAAAACCTTATTCTCTGATTTCTTTTGTTGAGTCGGCCGAATAGGATGCACACCACAAAACCTCAACATAATAAACCAATTAATATATATGTTTGTTTGTTTGATTGTCCACGGAATATGGGCATGGGCCCAAAGCAAAAAACTAACTCAATCAAAAACCAAATCACAATTGGTGATTGGTATATGGTAATAAATCACATTCCTTTTTTTTTCCTTTTCATTTATTACTAAATAATATTAATAGTAATAAAACCCATGTAGAGATAAATATTTGTTGGGCTTTCTCATGGGCAAAAATACCCCAACATTATGTGGGTTTCCGCGAGGGGGGGGGGCATGACCTTCTTTGGTGTAACTTATAAGGATCTTTTGTTTAACTAAGTTGTTACTAATCCAATGTGAAGGAAAAATATTAATAACATTTCACATATGATGTTTGTATCAAACTATGGTATTTAAGAACGTCATTGATGAGTTGGTAAAATTTTCTTTTCAAATTCACATATTGGCTTATCATGCTAATTTGTTTTAAAACTTGTTCGAATGGTTAAAACTGAACTTAAATGGTAAAACTCGTGTATTTAAGTGAGTTTTACATTATCAGGTTGTGGCTGGTAACAATTGTCGGTGAACATTAGTAAATTAATCATCAAATGGGTTGAAATGTTGGGACAATAATTGGGATAAGACACTCAAAACCAATCATTAGTGTTGACATGTTGATAAATATTAATGAATTCCAACAACCTATAAAGGTGTGTTAGAGGTTAGTTATGGATATGACTTATTGAATTAGCAAAATTTTGTAATGAGTTCTTATGCTAAAAACTTGCTTAACTAACACAAGGCATGCTACTTTAAGAAGTCAAAAAGTTGGAAAAGGAAATCAAAAATCCTATGGACTAAGGTATGTTACATGACTATGAGTGCGAAAGCATACATAAAAAACTTTTATGTGATATGAATGAATTTGATGAATTGTGTGAATTTATTTTTTAAATTTAAACAAAAAAAAATTTCTACCATAAAAAACCTTCAAACCACCCTACATGGGAACACCATGCCACTAGACCAATAGATTAAAGGTGAATGAGAGTTGAATGCAAATTTGCAAGTTGAAGTCTATAACGGGCCATGTTTATAAAGTCTCATCTTACGAATAATGAATCACAATGATATATGTAATCATGTTGACGGTAGGAGTCGCGAAGTTTTTATCTAACCCGTAGTTAGATGTTATGGATGATTCACCAGGTGTGTTTAAAATTCTTGTTTGTTTGTGATAGTTTAAACTTGTTAAAATCGAAAACGTATGTTATATTTGTCATTAAATGTGTTGCTAGAGTTAAATTAAGACGAAATCATGTTTAAATGTGAAAAAGGCTAAAAAAGTACATGTAAGTGTGTACCATATGTCAGTCCGGAAAATCATATGGCTCAAGGATGAATTGATATAACTTACTAAAACGTAAACACACAATAATTAATATTGAATAACTCTCAATATTATATAGAGTAAACATAACTCAAAAACCCCTATCACACATAACTCATGTTTCTCTATATGAACCCTAACTTGGTTGCATTCCGTGTGTGTTTTCAATGTCTAACCGTAATTCGGTTTATATAGACTAACCTAACTTGCTAGCCAAGACATTACCAAATATAATAAAACATTAATTGCAACCTCATAAACCCGTTACAACGTGACAGGTCTATTAAAATGGAAATTACGTCCAACAAAGGCTTGCTATTGTCCACAATCCATACGTCAATTCTGTGAATAAGGAGTGGCGTGCATAAATTGGCCGTGTTAAAACTTTTTGAGATATGCGGATTGAATTTTACTACTCTTGTCTTCTAAACATGTGATGTTTAAGTGTAGTATTACAATCCTTCCCGCTGTTGCGGTATGATTTCTATAATCAGCTCTTAGAAATAGTAGGGGTGCAAACGGGCCGAGCTGAGCCCGAGCTCGACCAGGCTCGAGCTCGGCTCTTTTAACTTATACAAAGCTCGAGCTCGAATCGTTTCGAGCTCTATTTTCAAAGATTGAGCTCGGCTCGTGAGTAGATTTTCAAGCTCGAGCTCAGCTCGGGCTCGGCTCTTTTACTATTTATTAATTATTTTTTATATAATTATAATTATTTTTATATATTTTTTCTATTATAGTATTTTATGTATAAAATAATATATATTATTTAGTTATTTTTATTTATTATTACATAACATTATATATATTAATTTATAGTTATTAAATATATATTTTAAGATATCATATAAATAACAGGCTAGTTTAGGCTTACGAGCCAGCTCAAGACCGATAAGTGAAGCTTGGCCTCGGGTTCATTTATTAAACGATCTTAATTTTAGGCTTGGGCTCGGGCTCGATGAAGCTCGGCTCGATTGAGCTTTTTAACGAGCCGATCTCAAGTAGCTCGCGAGCAACTCGGCTCGTTTGCACCCATAAGAAATACTAGTGTTATAATTAGGGGTGTCCAAAATACCCGAACCCGATTCAACCAACCCGAACAAGCTAAATAGGGTTGGATTAAATATGGCCAAAACGTATTAATTGGGTAATAGGGTCAGGTTTTGGGTTCATTTTTAGAAACGAACGAATATAAACATGAACATGTATGTACATATATGCTCTTTTATGTCTGTTTATCTTTGTTTAATATGTTTGTAAACAGAGTCTAGTTATGGGTTAGATTTATTTATGTATAAAAACCCGATTAACCTGACTCGATTAACCAAAAATTTTAATCGGATTAACCCGATTAACACCCCTACTTACAACAATCACGTCACATATATGAGATAATGTATTATATTCATTTAACTTCAAGTTGTTTAACAATTATATTAAATAAAAATATAAATGCATCATATTACGTTAAGTTATTAAGTTTTCTGTCATGAATTACAGAGCATTCGAGTTACTTTATTATCAAAGATTTTTAGTGCCGGAATGTAAGGTCACACGCAAATGTTGTTTTGCCTAAGATTTTATAGAACGTAAGAATGTATGAATATGTGTTTTCATTGAATTCATCCTCTGAATTCATTTATAATATTGTGTCATGCAGTGTTGACTGGGCACTCGTTAAAGTCATCGTTAAATCCGCCTGACCCTGCTGTGGTTTAGGCGAACGGTGGCTTCAACGAATTTTCTGATTTTTTTCTTTTCTTTTGTTTACGAATATATGAAATAACAATATAAAATATAAACTATAAAATAAATTCTTTTATAAACGAAAATAATATATAAATAATTTTTTTATTTATTAAACTATCTGAAACAAAATTGGGCCAAGTAATACAAAATAATTTACTAAATTGGGCCAAAAAATAAGAAAAACGTGTATGATATTTAGTTGGGCCATATAATTGTCTATAAAAATAAAGTCCACTAAAACGAATTAAGTCAAAACTTGTATTACCTTCCTTTTCTTCGTTGTTTGTTGCATCAGTTCATATGCCTTCTTCCAAACAAGCCAACACTTAAAAAGGCAAGATCCAACCTTTGATAATCAAATGCTTTTTTCCAATGTATGACTAAGGTTTTAACAGTTATTAAGAGACTACGTCTTAATGGTTCATATGCCTTTCAATTGTTAAGTTATAACTTTAAGTCTGAATGGTTAAGAGCATACCTCTTAACCATTAAGAGGCTATGAACCATTAAAATGCAGTCTGTTAATGATTGCTATGAGGCTACCAAACAGCCCCTAAAATACCATCATTCACAAAACTCTGTAAACAAGAGCGAAGCTTTAAGGGGACTGGGGGTGACCCCGGTCACTGCCGTTTTTTTGGTTAATAGGTAAACCAAACAGCCCCTAAAATACCATCATTCACAAAACTCTGTAAACAAGAGCGAAGCTTTAAGGGGACCGGGGGTGACCCCGGTCATTGCCGTTTTTTCGGTTAATAGGTAAATTTCGTGATTTTTGTCCAACAATTTTTATAGATATTGAGCATGGTCACCTCCGAGATATTTCTCCAAAAAGCTACTGGTCACCACTAAAGTATTTTTTTATAATACCCCAGCGTATGATTTTTTTATACATATAAAACCTCGTATTTGTATAAACAAATACTAGTTAAATACTAAAAGCTTTGTTTTTATAAAACTGATTGAAGGGGACTATTAATTTGTAATAATGATACACTTGTTAAAACAACAACAAAAAAAAACCGGGATTGTCATTGGGTTAGGGTTTGGAAATCATCTACCATTCACTCGGTTCAAAACTCAAACACTGCCTTATCGAGTCATTGGAGACCACCGGTCACCACTAAGCAAGCACCGTCGTCCGCTGTTGTCGGCCACCATCCTTGAGACCACTAGCCACCACACACAGGACAACACCTTCAACCTTGAAGACACCACACACGCCGCAACACCGAGTAACCGCACCCTTCCTCTCGTATTATCATGAATATTTTAGGTGTTTGTTGATTAAAAAATTATCTAGTTATTATTATTATTATTATTATTATTATTATTATTTATTATAAGAACAATCATTTGTATGAATGAAGAAAATTAGATATTTAAATATATTGTTTGACCCGACCAAAACCGGATCGGCGACCCGAACCGAATCACCGCCCCAAACCGAACCGAAAATTTTTAGGTACATGACTTCGGTCACCGCTATGACTAAGCTCAAGCAGGGCCGGCTCTGAAAAAGCAAAAAAAATTTTGGGCCGAAGACGAAAATTTTTTTGGGCCTTAAGTAAAATGAGTATTTTGTTATGTTTAAACAGTTTAATTTTTATATAGACTTACTTGGTTATAATTTGGGTTGTGTAAAAAACTTTTGTATAAAAAAGAATTAAGATGTCTCAAGTGAGGTTAGAACCCATAATCTCTTGGTTGTAAGCAATACTCATTTGCCACTAAACCAAGCTAGTAATTATGTAATTATGTTTAAACATTAAATATACATATTGTTTTTAAAAAAATACATATAATTTAAAAAAAAAAAATTCAGACCTAGCGAGATGTCGGGCCTGTGACCGTCGATCACCCTGCCACCCCAAAAACCGGCCCTGAGCTCAAGCTTTACCACGGTCTATAAACACACATAAACATATAACAGGAGAACATACACACACAAGAATAATTACTCTTAGGTTTCTTTTCATATAGCAAAAGGTAGCTGGCTTTGCACCACTCTTTTTAAAGTTTAAAATGTAAAAAACCATTTTGAAACATAAAGAGAATAAAAAAGATATTTCATTATATCTTTTTTTAAACAAGTCAACTTTTCTGCTTTTTATGAAAGCAAAGTACGCTTTTTATATAACCAAAAAAACGGATACCATCACCTCAAAATTATATAATGTTTCATAAAAAAGAACACACATGGTATCAAATTCTAGACAAAATTCTTCACAAGACACAAATTTCCTCACAATTTGTTCCGGTATCTATCCAAGGGGTCTTTAAGAGGAACTCTTTCATGATAAACTCTCCAAGCATAATCTTCAAAAGAAAATGAATTGAACAATCTTTCTTCTTTAGACTTTTCATAAACATCTTTATCGCAGTTGTCGGTGAGGTCGGCGCAACCAATCTCCACCTTCAGAGAAAGAGGAGAGACGGTGCTCTCTAGCGGCAATGTTACCAATAGTGACATAGATAAACTTGAGTTGTCGCTGCCTTCTTCAATGCTTAAACTCGGTTTTCCCCTCACGTTCTTTAATTTTCCATTGCTCCATACCTATACAATAAAAAAGATAACTTATTTAATTCGTGAAATGAAAACATAAACTCTTAGGCACCGAATTTTTAAAATATAAAAATCATATAAAATGACAAAAATGGGACGTTTTGAAGTCCAAATCAATATCATGTCACACCCAGAAATAATCTCAAATATAATACCGCGTTTTATGACAATTAAACAAAAAAATAGACTTCAAGAGCCCCATCAAATGATTTTCTATCAAGCCACAATCTGTATTTTAATAAAAAATAATCTAAAAATTAGTAAAGCCAACCAAACTTATTTAATTTGATATATTTGATATATCAAGGTCGACAGGCGACAGAACCGCAAGCACTAAATTCTATTTTCATAAATTTAAATCACGTAGTGGGTTTAGGTCACAAAAATAATAATTTCAAATAAGACATCTTTTCAAATTTCAACTCTTAAATAATCCATATGGAATCCAAGTTAAGACCTTCATCATTTTTTAAACATATCTATCCGGCTAATCCGCAGATGAGTTGTATAACTCATATTTGTCTACAATCTACATCAAATCTGTTTAAAACTCAAAACCGATTTGGTTAAAACCGGTTCGGTTTGGTCAACAAAAGTTCAAACCGGTTTATGATCGGTTTTGGTTCGGGTTGAAACCGGTTTCTTACAATGTTACGATCGGTTTCGATTCGGGTTTTGATTGGTTTCGGTTCGGGTTTTGACAGGTTTTTGCCCGGTTTTGGCCGGTTTCGGTTCAGTTAACCGGTTTGGAACCGGTTTTGGTGGAAAAAACTACAAACCGGTTCCGAACCTACGATTTCAATCGGTTCCAAACCGGTTTCAAATCGATTCGGTTTCGGTTCAATTTTCGGGTTAGTTCGGTTAATTGGTTTATTTGCCCACATGTAATCTACATATCAAACTTCATAAAACATTAAGATTTGATTACCACATGTAAACCCATTTAACACGTTCAAAATATTAAACTAAAAATTTTAATTTGTAAACCCATTTAACACGTTCAAAATATTAAACTAAAAATTTTAATTACACTATAAATTAAATGTCAACAAGTTAGGCCCGTAGTGGAGAATCCGATTAATTTTTGGTTTCATATATAATCTATATGTACGATTTAACCAGCGAACTTATTTTTTTTTTTTTTTATGAGCAAACCCAACATTATTTTAAAAATATATTCGAACCCATTTATTGTAAAAAAATTGGTTAAAAAGGTTTTTTTAATGATAGAATAATATTCTATAAAATATAAAAACTAAAAAAAACCACTAAAAAATGTTACCAGATAAAAAGATTTTGATGTAAAAAGGAAATATATTCATTTTCACCTGAGCAATGTCTCCAATGGTAACCAATATAGAACCCATTTCACATGACACGGGTACCAAACCCGTATCCGTCAACAAGTTACAACTTTGCTTACTCATATGATAATGCAACCCGACAACATACGGGTAAAACCTGCCCGACCCGACCATCTTCTCACCCAAACCACTATTCACATCCGATATCCACATCAAAGAATGAACCGCACCCGGATCATCCAAACCCGGACTCCGTACACCCACGGCGCACGTTAGCGCTTCCACAACCGCCAACCCAACTTTCTCCATTTCCTTGGTAAACTCACGCAGCGAAGTCAGAGTCAAGTCGGTTGACTCAGTCGAGCAAACCGAGTCAAGAAACACCGAGTCGGCATCACCGTCATCGTCATCATCATCGTCGAAACCCAGCGGCCAGTGTCTCGGAAAATATTGTTGCTTCTGGTGGGCTAAAAGGTTAAATATCTCAACCGAGTCAGACTCGGCCGAGTTAGTGAGTTCGGGTTGTATAGGGTGGTTAGTGAGTTGAAAGAATCCAAGTTCGGATACTATAGGTAGGTTTGATAATATGGATGATTTAAGGTCGGTGAAAGATATGGCCGGTGGAGTGGTAGTGGTGGTGATGGCGAGTGATGACCGGCGGCGGAGGAGTAATGGAGTGGTGGCGGAGTTGGATAAGGACGGCGGGAGACGATGGAGAAGGCGGGAAAGAAGGTCGGTGGCGGCGGAGTCGGAGGTGGAAGGTAGGGTGGTGGAAGGTGTTGGTGGTGGGGCCGCCGTGGGGAATGGCTGTTGTTGTTGGTGGTAGTGATCATGAGTTGATGATGAAGCCATGTTTGGAGATAATAAGGAAACAGACAGAGCGACAGGTGATGTTTTTTGATTTGATGAGGTTGGAAGTGTTCTGGCTTGTTTAAATACTAGAATTCTTGGAGTTGGAGATAATCAACAGCCGATTGTTGTGACGTCGTTTTAAATGAATGATTTAAGAAATAAAAATTCCTAAACTGGCCCAATTATAATTGAAGATTCTAATTTTGATCCCTTAAACAAAAATTTTCCGAAATGTTTTCTACAAACACGTATTTGATGACATGTTAGTTTTTAACGCGTCTTTCACAACCTGTTGGCGTCTTTCACGACATGTTGGTCTCTAACGCGTTTTTCACGTCATGTTAGCCCTATTAATTGTTTTTTAATATTACATTATTATAATTAATTTAATACATTTGTCATTTTTTTATAACTTGTAATAAAGACGTGTTTATTTTTCTACATGTTGTCATAAATTTTACTCAAAACCGAGTGTTAAAATGATATTAAAATGTTCAATAAATGTTAAAAAATTTGACCAGTCTCTTTTTAAGTAAAATTTATGTCAACACATAGATAAAATAAGTAAGTCTCAACGATATATACGATAAAATAAGTAAGTCTCAACGATGCATTATAAGTAGGGGTGTTAAATGTGACCCATGAGTTAAATGGGTCGTAATAAAATGTATATAATGGGTCAGAATGGGTTAAACTAAAAAAGAAAGGATTGAAATTGGTCAAAACGGGTTGACATTTCTTGAGGGTTTTTTTAATGTAACGTGAAAAACGGAGGTAACTTTTTAGTTTTTTTTTTTACTTTTTTAGTTTATAATTTATATTTCGAGTTATGATTTTTTTAATTATTATTATTTTTTTTTGAATATTTTAGTGAGGGGTTTCCGAAATCTCAAGCAATTTTGACCAATTTCAAAACCCCTCATTAAAAAATTCAAAAGAAACAATTAAAAAATCGTAACTTGAAATATAAATCAAAAACTAAAAAATTAAAAAAAAAAACTAAAAAGTTTCTCTCATTCCATAAAAAAATAAATAAAAAAGTTCAAGCAATGCCAACCCGTTTTGACCCGTTTCAATCATTTTCTATTTTTAGCTTGACCCATTATATACATTTTATTACAACCTATTCAACCAATGGGTTACATTTGACACCCCCAATTACAAGTCATAAAAGAAATGACAAATATGTATTAAATTAATTATAATAATATAATATTAAAAAAACAATTAATAGGGCTAACATGTCGTGAAAGACGCATTAACATGCCGTGAAAGACACGCGTTGTAGGTTAACAGGTCGTGAAATGCGCGTTAAGGCCTAACACGTCGTCAAAAACGTGCTTGTATGGGAAATTTCTGGAAACTTTTATTTAAGGGGACAGAAAATAAAATCTCCTATTATAATTGTACCATTTTGGGAATTTTAGAACATTCACATTTCAAAAATAAAATGTAGATGTTAGGTCATGGGGTATTCTAACCTCTCTCCATATAAACACTACACTACTCATTTTTCTCTCTTTCACTCTATCTCATCTAAAGGAAATGGTTTAATCATTTAAACTTCATCTCACCCCTAATTTAATTTATTGTTGTTTACCTTTTAACCCGTGAAAAACATAATCCATGACCCATTTTTAACAAATATAACACAAGTGGGGAGTGATTTAATCAATTTTTAAAATGTCATGTCATCAAAATTAATATTGGGGTGAGAGTATACCCCGTGGCCTTATGTTATGAATTGATCTAGTTGGCGGTCATCCACCTCCAGCACATCATATCTCCAATTGAGGTAATTTTTTGATGTCCGTGATCTCTAATTTAGGTATTATTTTGATGTCCGTGATTTTCAGTTGAAGTATTTCTTCATGTCCGTGGCTCCAATTTTGAAAAATAGTTAAATACTTAGAATTCTCAAAGTCAAGTTTAAAATTTATAGATATGATAATTACCAGTATACTGCAATACTACACGCACAGACAAGTACATCTACAATAGTGTTGACAAAAACCAAATATCCTCATCTGGATATCAGGTTTGGCAGCTCCTAATGTTGAACTATCATCAATAGATGGTCAATGGGAACTTTCAGGTTGTTTTTTTTTATCAATAGCATGAGTATTTTAAAAGTATAGCATCAAATTTACAATGAGAAATAATCAGAGAGAGAATGTATCTTTTAGGCTTGCAATACCCTTGATACAACGTTTATTATACATGAATCCCGTGTATATTTTATCTAATATTTTATTAGTTTTGGTCGGTTTCTTGAAAGATTTGTATACTACTAACTTAGTTTTATGTTTTAGGTTTCGGGTTATAATTCCGGTGAAAAGAGGGCGAAAAACGAGCAAAAACAAGCCGAACCGGAGAACCGACGCGTCAGGAAACGAACCGGACCGAACCAGGAGTGAACCGAACCAGACACCCCCTTGGGCCGGTGCGCCGTGCGACGGGGGAGGGAGAGCCCGCTGCGCAGCGCGGCGGGTGTTTAACGGTGCCCGACTTCCAGAATCTTCCTGTTTAACCGTCTTAAACCTATTTTTAGACCCTTGTTGCCTATATAAAGACCCCTAAACTCACCATTAATCATACCTTAACCCCACATCCGAATTTGGTGAATCCCGAGGCAACCAAGAAGAGTTTTCAGCAGCTTTGGAGTCGAAGAATCAGCTGGTGTTGCGCGTGATAGTTGAAGACGAAGAACACGGGTTTTATCTTTTGTTTCTTTCGTTTTCGTTTAATTTACACCATGAATTCTTGTTTGTTTGTTTCGTTTAATTTTAAGATGCTAGGCTAAACGTTATAGACTGTCTAGGCTTATGATGAACTTACGTTGACGTTTTGATTTGACTTGGGATTTATTTAAGTTATGTTTTTTATGATTTAGTAAAAGATTTGCTTATAATTAATTGATGCGTATGATTGCTTATGATTGTTTGATGAGTTTTATTCCATAGTTTTCCTTGATTATTGTTTGTCATCTGATAGGATTGCTATTAGGTCAATTACTCTGTGTTCTTGATTATTTTCTGATTTGATTTCGCGATAAGATCATAGGAATAATATTGTTAAATAAACCTAAGTGAGCTGCTAACCTAAAATCTGTAAAGTGCTAGGTTATTGATAAGTCTTTACTATTAAATCTTGCTAGATTTAGTTCTTCGTAAGTAGTCCGTCTAAGGTTGATTATCTATTATTGTTTATCAAATCAATTATTCATATTAAATTGCCTTTAATTTCCGCGCTGTAAGGTAGGATTTCGTATAAAGGAACTAAATTGTAAACAATTGGGTGACCGTAAGTGAACTTGATTTTTAATACTGGTGTGCGTTAAAACTTGTTAGAAATCTATAGGTTTTCTCTTGAGAAGGGTCAGGGGTCCTATTTGGTTTTTTCTTTTAAGTGTCTATTTTACGATCCCAGTCCATAACTAAATATTTTCCCGAGCCAATTCATTACCGAAATTTAGGGGAGTCTAGCCTAGGTAGTTTTCTCATCATCATCTTATTTTCATAACAAACTTTGTTTTCGTTTAATTTACTTGTTTTCTTAATTAGTTTTAATTACAGTATTAATTTAGTATTTTAAATAAAAACCCTCATAAACAAATATAAATAATAAGTCGTGTTTTGTAGTCGAGTCTAATTAGCTAGTAAACGTAATTTAAAGAGTCTCGTGGGTTCGATATTCGGACTTACTTAGCTGTACTAGAGTCGACCGGTTCACTTGCCGGTTAGTAGTTTAGTTAAGTTTAAGAGTCTAGAATTTATTACTTATTGTCTAGATTAGCATGTTTTTATATAACTACTTCAAGCACATCACCCCTCAACTTAATGAATGACCATGAGTTGCGTTAGTTGTTTGAATAGATATGCCCCTACTAGAGTAAAAAGAGACGAGTTGATAAATGAAACTTCCTAGACAATATGCGGGCAATAAGAACATGACCTTTAAAGTTAACTATCAAAAGAGAATATAATCAATGCTATAGATTTACAAAACAATTGACTAACACTTTTGAAAATACTTATGACCTTATGAATAAGAATCTCCTACATATGCTAATGATATATGCCAACTTTTAGGGAAATCCCACACCCGACTTACATAGCAAACCGCAAGAAGCTCCAAAAATCTTTTATTCAATTAACAATTTTATCCCTCACTCTCTTGAATAATATTGAGCCTTGAGTGCGAACCTCAATAATAGATACTATGAACTCACAACAGGCGATATTATAAATTCGCAAAACCCACATGAATCAATAAGATTTTAGATCAAAGTAAGTGAAGAGACGTGGATCGACTCACTGGTAGACGATCTACTTTCCTCGGTTGTGATTATGATTCTTCACCGATGGTTTTTCTGGATCTGGGTTCTTCCACCTACAAAATGAACAGCACCGTTAACTTACCCCTCAGAAAGGGACAGAGGGGTCCTCTTTGGGGTAACCCTCCGGTGTGAGAATAAGTATCTGTAGGAGAAGATAATGTTGTGAGAGTAAGGAAATCCGGAGAGTATTGCTTAATAGCTGAATACTCTGTAGATTTCTGTTATTGAGAAAGTAACTGACTATGACTATCTGTGAGTGAATGTAATTGAATATGCTTGAATGTGAATGAATGTGTATGTTACTGGCTGTAACTGTCAGTTGTTGGATGATCTTTCCTTGTGGAGTTGATGCTGTATTTATAGTGCTAGGGTTTCCACTAATTGGGCTCAGCCTTGTTGGCCTCCTCCAATTGCTCGGCGCCACGTGTCCTCTGGGACACCTGTTGCTTTCTCATTGGTTGCAATCACGTGGTAGCACATGTGTCATGCTGAGTTGTCCACCTTTCATTTGGCAGCTGTCAACATCAGCATATCCTTATTCCTTAAAAAGATACCTTCTGGAAGGTTGTCTGACGTGCACAATCAAGGTTGCCCTAATCCTGGTTTGGATAAGGATGAGGTTGATTATGTGCATGTGTGATATGCGCCTATCCTGAGGATGCGCGAGGTCTTCTCTTTATTCTCACGCGCAGATGTTTCATGCGCAGATATGATATGCACGAGCATGTGATATGCGCCACGCGCGGATGCGCCACGCGCATATGTGATATGCGTGAGCATATGTGATGCGTGAGCATCTGTGGTGCCTGGGCATATGATTCCTGAGCGTATATGTGATATGCGTGAGCATATATGATGCGTGAGCATCTGATGCCTGAGCATATGTGATATGCGTGAGCATATATGATGCGTGAGCATCTGATGCCTGAGCATATGTGATATGCGCCATGCGCATAGGTTTTGGCTTTGTGCCTTCATAATGTCTTGATTTCAAGACTCTTGTCTATATATTGTGGGTTGACCCGCCTCGCTCGTTGTTGAGGCGGGTACATACCTCTTCAAGCCCCCCCAGTCTAATGTGTGTCTTGTCTCGCGCGAGCGAGGTAAGATAGATGTTAGACTAAATAGTTTGCTCTTTTTGTAGGGGTTTTGTCCTTTTCTTCTTATTACTCGTCGTTGCGCGAGTATCTGTCCTTTTGGTTGTAAACGAAACGTCCCTGAACGTGGTTGGTTGATGCTGACATGGGTCAGTGATGGAGACGTGTCAGACCTTTCGTGTGCTCGAGGTGCTACAGTTGCCTTTCGTGTCCCCTCACAGAGTGTCAGGAACACGTGTCGCGCTCGCATTGGTCATTCCTGCGAGTGGTGGCGCGTGAACTCTGGCAACAGCTGTATTTTTCTTTTCGTGTCCCTTCACACAGTTGTCAGGGACACGTGTCGTGCTCGCGTTGGCTTACACCTGCGAGTGGGGGCGCGTGAAGTCCGATCAGCACCCATTTTTTTCTCTCCTGGGCCTATAAAAGCCAGCCCTTAGAGTTTTTTATCCTTCATCTTCTTGTTTATTCTTCTGAGCTTTCCTTTCTTTGTCTTCTGATTAACTTTGTTCTGCTTCCCGAATATCTGCTACTCAGAAACAACCCTCGTTCGTTGTCAAAGTTGTATGTCTGATAGTTCAGACAACACAAACTCCCCCATCCATTGCCGTAGAAAATCATTAGTAATGTCTACATTGAAGAGGACCGGCAAGGGGAAGAAGGCTGCTGAAGTCTCATCGGAGGAGGTAGGGAGGACCAAAGCCATGAAGAGGTGGAATGAAATCCCCTGCAAATTGAGGCAGGCTGATCTTGACAGCCTTATCGCCTCTCAGGGTTTCCTCTCTGTGTTTGGCTGCATGTTGCCTGCAGCCGGGCACCGGCTATATATCCCTATATAGCCATTTTTTCACCCACTGCAACCTTCGTCTTCCGATGACAAGGTTTGTAGGTGCGGTGCTTAGGTTTTTTGGGATTCATATATCCCAAGTCCATCCGTTTGGACTTGTGCGCATGACTCACTTCGAGTTCATGTGCAAATCCCAGCGCGAGGAGCCCACCCCTCGGCGCTTTCAGTATTTTTACAAGCCCAAGATCCAAGATTCTTGGTTCTCATTTGTTCCTCGCAGTCAGAAGGTGAAGTGCTCCACTGTTTCATTCAAGAGCCTTCATGACTGGTCTGAGAGGTTCTTTTACATAAGGGCTGGTGTGATCCCCATCCGTATGACCATGCGCTCGATCTCTTCTGCGCCTGCGGATGTGGGTGTCCTCAAGAACCCAACTGGCGCCTGGGTTAATAAGCTGACCACTGAACCATCCCCCGCCAAGAGCATTTGTGAGGAGGCGCTGGTGGGGGTTGGTATGAGCAAGAGGTGGGCGGACAGCGCGCTTGAGCCCGTTATCCAAGTCGACGGGTTGTGTAAGTTTATCACATTGCTTTTTTTTTTTTTTTTTTTTTTTTCGCGAATATAATTCTTTCTGCTGATATCACTTGACTTGTTTTGTGCAGTCACCAAGGAGTATATCCACGCCGCTTACGATGATCAAGTGGAGGGTGGATCCGTCGCGCTTGGCGCTGGGGAGGTTGGTTTCCCTGATCGCTTTGATGACATGTTCATCCTTGTTGATCTGGGATTTGTCTTCGATAGCGATGCGCCTGGTAAGCCTTTGTACGTATGCTTTTTCCTTTATAATACCAAATTTTGCTAACACTTTTGTTGCATGTATTGTAGATGCGCTCGAAAACTACGAGCTGGAGCTCGCGAAAGAGGAGGAGGAGGAGGAGCCGCCCCAACTAAAGCGTAAAGCTAAGGGGAAAACTGGCGCAGGGGCCAGTAAGAAACAGAAGAAGGATGATGCCCCTGTTGTTCAGGATCCTCCTACTAAGGCGGGGGGATTTGGGAAAACCCAGGAGTTTACCACCAGGTTTTCCTTGGCTTCCCTGCCTCAAAAAGTGGGCAGACCTCCTGTCCACTTGAGGTATGGTGGCGCTACCTCCTCCCTTCCCGCGGCAGAAAAAGGAAGCGGTGTTGCGCCCTCGACAGGTATACTTTGCTTATCCTTTGCTTATCTTTTTTGGTTCTATGAGCGCGATTCTGATAGAATTACTAATGAATCTTTACTCACTCAATTTTTTGTAGAGCCGGCGACAGCGCAACAAGTTGCCGAGGCTGCGCCGGAAGTTGCTTCGAAGTCCCCTGTTTTACCCTCAAAGAAGGGTAGAATGGACTTCATGGCAATGTTTGCTTCGCGAACGGAATTGCGCCAAGGTACGTATTGCGCTCTTATTTTCTGACTTTCTTTTAGATCAAGTCAGTAACCATTTCTTGTTGTTGATTTTTTCATAGAAGCTGTAGCTGGCGTACAAGCTTCTGGCGGCACTCCTGGCGCCGGCGCCAGCGCCGCTGGCTCTGCTCCTGCTCCTGCAAGCGATGAATCTCCCCTCATCGGGATTAGTAAGGAGCAGGAGGCCGTTTTGCGCGCCGACCTGGCGGCGTCGAGACCTCCCTCACCTCTTCCTGCGCACAGCCCTCCCCGCGAGACCGATTATGATTCTAGGTCGCAGGAGAAGAGGCCTATTTCAGAGGAGGATGAGGAGGTTCATGGTGAAGACTCCGATGGCGCCCGCGCCAGCCCTGCAGCGCCACGAGGTTTCGCGGCGGAGCCTTCTCATGGGGCTGGCGCTGACTTTTCTGCTTCGTCCCCGCAGGTATAGGTTCTTTTTTGCTCCGCTGCGCGGACTTCCATCTTAATGTTTTGATGACTTAGACAATTTCTTTGTTTTTTGCAGGAAGCCGATCACACTTACCGCCCGATATGGAATATAACTGAAGACAGCACCTTTCAGTCCATGGGGGTGTGTGCGGAATTCTGGGCTCATGCTGTACCTCCATCTGAAAGGAGGTTCCAGGAGGACCGCGCTCGCGATGACCTGCTCAATGATCATATGTTTGCTGGGTCGGCCTTCATTGCTGCCTCCCAAGAGCTTCGCTCTGATTACGTTAAAGTACGTGATGCTCTTGCGGATGCCAAGCAAGAGGCTAAGGTGGCTGCTTGGCATCTTTCTGATGCTCGCGAAAGAGCTGAAAAGCTCCAAGCCGAGCTCAGTGAGAACAGAGCCAGTGCCAACAGCGCCTTCGTGAAGCGCGGGCATGAGCTTCAGGCGGCGCGGGAGAAGCTGCAGGCGGCGGAGGCGGATGCTGCCAAGTTCGCGCGCCGAGCGCGCGACTTGGAGCTGGAGGCTGAGGCGCGTGACCAAGCTCTTGTCCAGTCTATCACTGAAAAATCATCACTGGAGAGTGAGGTTGCGCGCCTGAAGAGGGAGCTGGCGGCCGCTCAGGCCGATAAAGATGAAGCCCAGGCGACGGCAGCGTCTAGCTAGGAAGCACTTGATGCTGCGCGGGCGGAGAAAGAAGAAATCTTGGCGGCAGCAGCGTCTGACAAAGAGGAGCTAAAAAAGACTAAGGAAACTGTTGAGTTATTAAACTCTCAGGTTCCTTCCCTCGAGACGTCTGTTGCTGGCCTCGCGCAGGATCGCCACTGGCTCATCTCACAGGGCATGACTCGTTGCGCTTTCGCGATGAAATATTCAGACGAGTTTCAGGCCCTTGTGATGGACTGCAATGCTGCCCGCGCGCTTGGTGGGGCGAGCTGAAGGGTTTACGGATGGCTATGAATATGGCATGCTGAAGAAGAACCCATCCGAGTACCCTTATCAGAGCTCCGCTGCCTGCGCGGAGATGGCCGCGATGGGGGAGAAGTATATAAATACTCCCATTCCCATCCTTGCGCAGGTATTTTAACTTTTAATGAGATTACCTTGACTTATTTTCTAAGTCTTTTTGTACTCATATTTTTCCTTATGATTTGCAGATATCCGCGCTTGCTGACCAGCCCGATCTCGTCGCGCTAAAGAAATTACTTGACGAGTGCGAAGGGGCTGGCGGCGATGATGGCGCGGGGAATGCTGGCGTTGCTAGCGGCTCTGGCGTAGCCAAAGGATCCGCTCCTGACACTGTTGCGATAGAAGACTCCATTCAAGATGAAGAACTTGACTATGGTCAGTTTGGAGATGACGAGGAGCAGGCTGCGCCAGATGCCGAGGGCGATGATGAGGATGATGAAGAGGCTGATGTCAACGTGGAGACTTGAGAAGCCCTTCATGTTTTTTTTTTTTTTTTTATTTGTAGTTTGTATCTCATCTTGTAAACTTGTAAATTTCAAAGCTGTTGAATGAAATTCTGTTTTTCCCTTCTTCGCATCTTGCGCATTCCCATTCATCTCTTTATATCGCCTGTTTGCTTGTTGAATATAAGATATGCTTGCGCGTTGGAATAAGAACAAGGTTGTAAGGAATTTATTATACTTAACCCTTGTCATATTGTAAGTGATTTTTCCATATCTTGATCATGTTGACACGCATCTTGGCGCTTTCATTATTCCTCTTTTGCGCGACGTTATCGCGCGTTTATGGAATTATGATTTTTTTAGTCTCACGCGTCAATGTGTTACTCAGATATCCATTACAATTTCATGCGCGACCTCGACCTGAGACCTTAACAACTATGTTTTGGCATTTGCTTTGCCTTAGTTGTGTTTAGGTGTTTTATGGTCAGGCTGCGCAGCATGTAAGATGGATGTTGTAAGTGATTTGAGCTAAGGCTCACATTATTGGGCTAGGGCCCTGGCGTTTTAGAGTTAAGACTCATTAACGCGTTTGAGCTTGAAGCTCGCGCATGTATGTTTTACTTCGTTTTATTTTGCTTTGATGTCAATATAGTGTTGTCATATTGCTCAAAATTAATAAAGGGAAGTGTGAAACATGTATGCAAAAGGTAATAGAATCCACATTAAGAAAAGATAGCGCGTATCATTATTCATACTGGCTTAAAAAGCCTTGATTACAAACTTGACATTTTTACATGAAACATTTTCTAAGCTGTGCCGCGTTCCATGCGCGCGGGATCTTCTTTCCATTCAAATCTTTTAAGGCGTATGCGCCTTTTCCCAATTCTTCCAAGACTTGATATGGTCCCTCCCAATTGGGGGACAATTTTCCCGGGGGTATCGTGCGGCTAGCTTCATTGTTTCGAAGGACAAAATCATTTTTCTTGAAGTGGCATTCTTTCACGCGCTGGTTGTAATATTTTTCCAGCTTTTTCTTGTATTTGGCTTCACTGATGATAGCCGCCTCTCTGCGCCCTTCAAGTAAGTTGAGATCCAACCTTCTTTCGCGCTCGTTATCAATTTTGTTCATCATGAGCACTCTATGGGATGGGCATCCAATTTCTGCTGGAATCATTGCCTCTGTTCCATAGGTTAGGCTGAACGGGGACTCGCCATTGCTGGTTTTGCTTAATGTCCTGTGTGCCCACAGGACATTCGGTAGCTCTTCGACCCAATAATGGGATTCTCCCTCTAACCTTTTCTTCAGCCCATTTAACAAGCTTTGGTTCGTTCGTTCCACTTGTCCATTCCCCTGAGGGTGATAAACTTAAGTGAAAATTTGGTTGATGCGCAATTCCTTGAGCCAGCTTGATATCTTCTTGTCAGTGAATTGCTTGCCATTATCGCTCACAATTTCCATGGGCAAGCCAAAACGGCATATGATGTGGCTCCAGATAAACTGCTTCATCACTTCGGCTGTGATTTTTGCTAGCGGCTTGGCTTCAACCCATTTTGTGAAATAGTCTATTGCCACTACCAAAAATTTTACTCGCCCAGGCGCTTGCGGTAGGGGACCCACAATGTCGATTGCCCATTTGTGAAAAGGCCATGCTGAGGTCACTGGAATCAAGTTGTTCTTTGGCCGCATGGTGTTCGGCGCATAGCTCTGACATGCTTTGCATTTTTGGATCTCCTTTAGAGCGTCCAAGTACATGCCTGGCCAATAGTAGCCTGCGCTCATTGCCTTGGCAACCACCATGCGCGGGCCAGCATGAATTCCACAGATTCCTTCGTGTATCTCTCTGATCACATAGCTTGCTTCCTCAGCATCTAGGCATTTCATGAGCGGCCCAAGATAAGAGCGTCGATATAATGTACCGTCAAGCAGTTCATAGTTCTGCGCCTTGTGTCTTATCTTCCTCGCTTGTGCGCGATCATCTGGTACCTTTCCCTCCTTCAAGAATTCCATTATTGGAGTTATCCATGATGAAGGGGTTGTATGGGTTACCAGGACAGACTTCGCTACCACCGACGGGTTGCTCATTACTTCTACCCTGACCTCTTTGCCAAAGTGATCAAAACTGGTTGATGCCATCTTACTCAGCGCGTCTGCAGATTTGTTTTCACTGCGCGGAATATGAATGATTCTGAAGCTCTCAAATTGCTCGATGAGCTTTTTCGCCTGCTCTAGATATAGAGGCATGGTGTTCTCCTTGGCATCATAAAGGCCATTGACCTGTGCTGCTACCAAGTATGAATCAACATGGGCCTCTAGCTTCTTAACCCCGAATTTGTGCGCGATGCGCAGGCCAGCCAGCAGGGCTTCATACTCAGCCTCATTGTTGGTGCTCTTGAAGTCCAACCTGATGGCGTAAGTATATTCATGATTCTCTGGATCCACCAGTTTGAGGCCTGCGCCGGACCCTTCATTGTTTGAAGCTCCGTCAGTGAACAATCTCCAAACATTTTCTTCATCATTGGCTTGCGGAGGGTCTACCTCGCGCTGAGCCTCTTCAATTCTTCCTTCTGGGACTTCTGCAATGAAATCAGCCAAGACTTGTCCCTTTATTGCTGGACGGGGCTTATAGGAGATCGTGTGCTCTCCTAATTCCAGCGCCCACTTTGTCAGCCTTCCTGAGAGCGCGGGGCGCCGCAAGACTTGCTGGATGTTGTAACCAGTCAGAACTTCAATGGGATGACCATTGAAATATCTATGAAGCTTGCGCGACGCGTGTGTTAGTGATAAAACTAACTTTTCCATGATGGAGTAGCGTGTCTCAGGATCTGTCAGGACCCGACTCACATAGTATATTGGCGTTTGGATTCCCTTGCGATCCACCAATAATACTGCGCCGATGGCGCGTTCTCCTGCTGATAGATATAATGTCAAAGTTTCACCAGGAAGAGGAGCTGTGAGCGCGGGCAGATTTATCAAACATTCTTTAATCTCACTGAAGGCTTGCTCGGCCTCAGGAGTCCATTTGAATTGACTTTTCTTTAAGCAGTTTCTCAATGTATTGACAAATGGGGTAGATTTGGTTGCATGGTTCGCTAGGAACCTGTTGATTGAAACCAATCTACCATTCAGCTTCTGAACTTCCTTCATGGTGGATGGCGAGGGCATGTCAATGATGGCCTCCACCTTCTCAGGGTTCACCTTGAAACCATCCTTGGTGACCATTACACCTAGAAATTTTCCCTCTAGTACGCCGAAAGTACATTTGCTCGGATTGAGCTTCATGTTAACTTCCTTTAGGCGCCCAAGGGTTTCTTCGATGTCTTTGAGCATTTGCTTTTCCTCCCTGCTCTTGATCACCAAATCATCCACATAGACTTCTAGGTTTCTTCCGATTTGCTCGCTGAAAACGGCATCCATAAGTCTTTGATAGGTGGCGCCCGCATTCTTCAAACCAAAGGGCATTTTTGTGTAGCAAAACACACCCTTGTCGGTTCTAAATGCGGTCTTATCCTCATCTTGTGGTGCCATTTGAATCTGGTGATAGCCTTTGTAGGCATCCAGAAAACATTTTAGCTTGAATGGCGCCACGGAGTCCACCTTTGCATCGATGTTTGGTAGAGGGTAACAATCTTTTGGGCACGCTTTGTTGAGGTCCTTGAAGTCAATGCACATCCTCCACGACCCGTTACTTTTCTTTACCATCACAGGATTGGCTACCCATGTCTGGTATCGTATCGGGCGGATGATGTTTGCGCGCAATAGATCCTCAACCTGCTCATTCATGGCCCTCGCTTTCTCATCCCCCATGACTCTCTTCTTTTGAGCAATTGGCTCTACAGACTTGAACGTGTTGAGGGCGTGTTGTGCCAGGTCTCGCGGAACCCCAGTCATATCAGAGTGTTGCCACGCGAAGACCGACATATTTGCTGTGAGCAATCTTTTCATTCTCACCCTCGTGTCGTCTGATAACGTAGCGCCAATTGTGATTTTTTGCTCCGGGAATTTCGGGTTGAGAATCCATTCCTCTGGCGCGTTTTCTGCCATTGGAATTTTCATTCTCCCCTCCCGTGAAGTACTCGTCACTGCGCACAAATGATCTCGGTATACAAAAGTTACACCTGTTGGTGTTGGGAACCCCAACGCGCCGTGCGCTGGCGACGGTATGGCGTTGAATTGGGCAATCGTTCCCCTACCCAAGATCATATTGTGGCAAGAAGTGGTGGGCAAGACCAAGAAGTTAACAACCTCGGCTCGCTTGTGTTTCTCATCCCCCATAGTTAGCTCAAATTGTATTTGACCTAGGGGATGAATGATTTCATTGGAAACACCAGAGATCGGTGCATTCACAATTTCAAGCCTTGCTTGGTCCGCCGGATCCAGTTTCCTGAAACATTGCTCATACATGATGTCTGACTCGCTGCCAGTGTCCACCAGGACTTTTGACACTTCGTAATGAGCAATGTGTGTTGTGATGACCAGAGGACTGCTAATTGAAGGGCCTCCCCTGATTCTTGGGAAGATTACCTGTTGTTCCCGCCAATCTCCTTGGATTTGCGCGCTTCTTTTTCTTGACGTTTGCCCTTGCCTTCCTCCCTCGGCTACACAGATTCTTTTGTACTTTTTGCTGGCAGAGGCTCCTTCTGGTTGTTCATTTTCTGGTCTTGAGTTTTTTACCAGGTGAGCCAGCTTGCCTGATTTCACATCCTTCTCAATTGCATCCTTCAAATGATGGCATGCATCGGTGTTGTGTACAGTGGATTTGTGAAACTCACAGTACTTGCCACTATCTGATGGTCCCTTGTAGTGTAATGGCTTGGGGCTTTTGAACTGGACATTCTCAGTGCTTAACACCTGTGAAGGCGTTTTAGTGAGGGGAGTCCATATTCTTGGCAGAGGTCTGCTGGGATCTCTGCCGCCCTCCCTCCTGTCACCCTCCCCGCGATTACGAACATCTTTTTGGGGTTGGGGTGAGCTTGGTTGCGCCTGTTTTTCTGCGGAAGAAAAACTGGTTGGTTGCAACCTGGACCATACAGAGTTCTGCTTGCCCCGCTTTTCTTTGCTGCGCGGTGACTCAGCTTGATGCGCTCTTTCTCTTGCCCTATCTTGGGCTATTTGTTTCTCATTTCTCGCGAAGACTCGCGATGCTTCCATTAGTTTTGCCCAAGTGGTGGGCATGCCATCTCTGCTTACGAGAGCTCGGCGGAGTTGATCACTACGCGCAGGAGTTGTTCGGTTATACCTCCGATTGCCAGAGACTCCTGATTGAAACGAGTGATGTAGTCTTCAATCGTTTCATCATTCCTGCGCACGCAGTGCATGATGTCATCAGGATCGCGCGTGTGTCTGCGCTGCTGCACGAAATGGGCTTGGAACTTTTCCAATAGTTCCTCGAACCCATCAATTTGCCCAGTCGGCAAGCTCTCGAACCAGACCCGCGCCGCGCCCGTGAGGCAGCGAGCAAACATATGACACCATGTTGGCATCGTCCAGCTCTCTAGGTTTCCCGTGTTGTAGAAACCTTGCAAGAAATCGTCTGGATCTGTTGTGCCGTCATACTTGCCCAAACCACTTGGCATCTTGGTTTTGTGCTGGATGGGAGCCTGCGCGATGCGCGCAGTGAACTTTGAGTGTTTCACCAAGATGGCTGGTCTGTACGGTGTGGTTACGTCCACTTGCCCTCTGACTGATGGGCTGTACGGCATGTGCAGATCCAGATCGGCTCTGGCTCCAGGCGCCATGTTCACAGGCGCGCGGAGCTGTGAGCCTCTTGCATGAGTATCCCGCGTCTTCCTCATGCTATGCACTTCTTCATCACTGAACTCAGTGTGTGCAGTGTGAACAGAATGTCCTTCTTCCGGGGCGCGCGGCCTTTTTGTTGCATGAACAGTTTGCTTATCAAGCGCTTGCCTTTGTGTTAAGTCGGCTAGCTTTTTCTGCTTGACCATCTCATTGTACTTGTCCATTAGGGGCCGCTGCTCGTTTATGAGCCATTCTTTAGGATCATTTGTTTCATCTTCTGGACCCATTGGTCCCTTTTGCTTTGCGCCGGCAAGATTTTGTAATGTGAGATCGTCTGGAGGAGTTTCAGTCTGGCCGTGAGGAGTTGTGATGAAGGTACGGTTACTGGTGGTGCGCGTAGAATCACGCGGCACCCTCAGAAACTGTTGTCCCTCATTAACGTCCTCACGTTCAATATCCTCCAGAACTTGATCAACGTTATGAACGCCAGAAACCATGGTGATTTTTTGTTTTTATATATAGATCTGATGAGATCTGATTGCCGTTTGTAACAGTGGATGGCGCCAATGAAGAGATGTGGATCGACTCACTGGTAGACGATCTACTTTCCTCGGGTGTGATTATGATTCTTCACCGATGGTTTTTCTGGATCTGGGTTCTTCCACCTACAAAATGAACAGCACCGTTAACTTACCCCTCAGAAAGGGACAGAGGGGTCCTCTTTGGGGTAACCCTCCGGTGTGAGAATAAGTATCTGTAGGAGAAGATAATGTTGTGAGAGTAAGGAAATCCGGAGAGTATTGCTTAATAGCTGAATACTCTGTAGATTTCTGTGATTGAGAAAGTAACTGACTATGACTGTCTGTGAGTGA